>NC_044975.1:2725872-3025872 GCF_004355905.1 Pyricularia grisea
GGGGGGGGCATTCGAGCATAACCGCTGCTTGGATAAGATGTGGGATAGTCACCGTAACTATCCGTAGAAAAAAAAAAACAACGACGATGACAACACAACCCAAAAGAAGAACAGAAAGAGAGGAGTTGCAGGAGGTCACTGGCGGTGAGGACTAAAAGGGCAGACCGACGAGTGACTTTGAGAGCGGGCTCGAGTTCGGGCAGTATTTCTGGGTCCGACGTAACAGACATGTCGTGTTCATCCCCATCCTGTCCTAGGAGGAGCTAACCACTGCTATGAGAAGCCGTCGCCCATCCTCGGCACCATCTACGACACGGAGCTGGGTAAGAGCCCCTGAAGTGTTACACGCTAAACACAGGTTCTGGACGTGTTTCTGATTGTTTGCCCCTTGAAAGAACGAGTGCGCATGGTCTATGGATGGCGATCGTGGAGATCCATGACCCTCACATGGGTGAACCAAAATGGCGTCACGCGAGAATCTCTCTTGAAGATCAACCCGCCGAGGCTCTCGACTTGGTCGAGGTCAAGGATATCACGTACAGAAAGTTATGGGAATACTGCCACGAGGGTATGTGTATTTGTGGTTTCATATAGGCTGGGCTATACACACCAAGTTAGTTATTCCTAATAGCCCATCTGAGGTGTAGTTGATCGGTTCGACTGATAGCTTTGAGAAAGGCCGTTGCCAGCACTCGGCAGTAAGAAAACGTTCCAGGTTCCGGGTTTGTTTGGTTAGAAGTTGGTATTCAAGGTATATTATGAATACGTTGAAAGATGTACAATATAGAGACGATACGTGCAGCTCAAAAAACAGATCTTGACAAGACCAAAGTGCAACGCACAAGGTAATGAGGAAAGGCGGAACTGAATTCAAGATTGTATTGGCAGGTTTATTGAACTCAAAATCTGGTTCGGGTCGCTCAATCTTGGTATACCTTGAGTCTGACCGAAATATACTGCATCACTTGCGGTTAAGATATAAGTAAGGTAAGGTACCTACCTACCTAGAGTGGCACCTAGGTCAGGGCGAGTGGTACCTCCTGCGACAGTTCATTGCCACTGGCATTACACATGACATTGGTAACAAATAGAAGGGAGCTCAGCGGTGACATTCTTCAAGGGTCAATAATGAAGGTTATATCAGAATCAAACTTCGGTTGAAATGCTGCTCTTCGATTGATTACCTTACAAACTCGGGCCTTGGTTAAGGAAAGAAAGGTTAAGTCGACGTCAAAAGGATTGTTAACTCATTCACGTGACTTTACCTCAGAGTCTTCCATAATCCATACACTTGGTGGGGCACAGATGAGAGCTTGGGCCATTCGAGGATCCACTCTTCCACGCAACGTTGGCCTGCCTGCGGAGGCTCAGCTTGGTGATGCACTTGACGCCCGCCGACACCAAAGTCGGTAGCTCTCTCAGCAACCAAACAGCAACTTGAACTCGATTCGCATCAAACCACAACCGGCCATAGTTCTTGGAAAACGAACCTAGATATCCGCCACTCATCACGGTCGATCAAAGTTACATCAGCAACACCACAATCGAGTACTGATCCGATCTGACCTGGCCAGCCGCCCACCTCAACAATGGCGGACGCCGCATTCAAGCCGGAGAAGGACTTCTCCAAGGAGGCCGACAAGCTCATCCCCGAGGCGGAGAAGCTTGCCAAGTCAGACATTCAAGGCGCAATCGAGAAGCTGAGCGTGTTGGAAAAGCAGGCCCGTCAGGTTAGTCCCCGAAAGACTACCAATGTCCCCGCACCCATCCAGTACAACACCCATGCGGCTTTGCTAATCCATATCCTGCACTCATACAGGCATCAGATCTCGCAACTACATCACGAGTTCTCGTCGCCATCGTCACGATATGCAAAGATGAGGGTGACTGGAGCTTACTCAACGACCAAGTCTTGGTTCTATCCAAGAAGCACAGTCAGCTGAAGCAGGCCATCACCAAGATGGTCCAGACGGTTGTGACATTCCTCGACTCCACGCCAAACCTCGAGACGAAGCTTTCTGTCATCGAGACGCTGCGGACCGTCACTGAGGGCAAGATCTTTGTCGAGGTGGAGCGGGCGCGCGTCACCAAGATCCTTTCCGACATCAAGAAGGAGCAAGGTGACCTCAAGGCGGCCACCGACATTCTGTGCGAGCTGCAGGTTGAGACCTTTGGATCGATGGAGCGTCGGGAGAAGACACAGTTCCTCCTTGACCAGGTCGCATTGTGTATCGAGAGCGGAGACTGGACACAGGCCGGCATCCTCAGCCGCAAGATTAGCACCAAATACCTGGCACGCAAGCCCAAGAAGACACCTGAGCAGCTGGAGAAAGAAAAGCAGGAACGCGAAAAGAAGGCGAAGAAGGGCGACGTTGTGCCCGAGGTCGAGGTGGACGACACGACTGATCTGAAGCTGCGATACTATGAGCAGCAGGTCGTATTGTCCCAGCACGAGGACAAGTATCTCGACGTCTGCAAGCACTACAGGCAAGTCCTGGACACGGAGGCCGTTGAGGAGGACCCGGCCAAACTTCGAGCTGTAAGTTTCGTCCATAGAACCCGCCACCAGAACACACATGGAGAGCGTTTACTAATAATGACTGTACTCCCAGGTCCTTCAACGAGTCATCTACTTTATCATCCTCTCTCCCCATGACAACGAGCAGCATGACCTTCTTCACCGTATTCACCGAGACACACGCAACAGCCAGATACAGCTGGATGCGGAATTACTCAAGCTCTTCACCGTGCACGAGCTGATGCGCTGGCCAGAGGTCGCCAAGACGTTCGGCCCCCATCTCTGCTCAACAGACGTCTTCTCCAACCAGCCCCCTCCATCCGCATCTTCAAACACAACTCCTTCAGCAGCCACCGACAAGGTGGTCAAGCCTTACAAGCGGTGGGAGGATCTGCGCAAGCGTGTGATCGAGCATAACGTGCGTGTCATCGCCCGTTATTATACGCGCATCAGAATGGACCGCCTGACGGAGCTGCTGGATCTGGCAGAGGAGGAGACGGAAAAGTACATCAGCGACCTCGTCACCTCCAAGACGGTATACGCCAAAATCGACAGGCCGGCTCGGATCGTCAACTTTGCCAAGCCACGTGATGCGGATGATGTCTTGAATGAGTGGAGCAGCAATATGAAATCGCTACTCGGGCTGCTGGAGCGTATCGATCACCTGATCACCAAGGAGGAGATGATGGCGAACATCCAACCCGGTGCCAAGGGCAAGGGTCAGGGAGAGAAGGCGCCCAGCACACGAGTAAAATAAATACCGATGATGGTTGATGTTTTGTTCTCTGGTGATCCAGGAGGAAATACTCCAAGCCGGGAGGTTTATGGAAATTGGTAACCTTAGAATCACGAATAGATGGCTGCTTTGCTCACTCTGAGTTTCAAGCTTTTTGAGACAAGGTGGGAATCATGACAGAAAACCACGTCGGATGTACTTGTATAATTCTAGAGCTTTGAAGCATCGAAATGACTTGGTCTGGCCATGTTAGAGTCTACTTGTTTTGGTGCTTGATCAATAGGATCCTAGGAGTCTATGTCTGATCTATGTTACATCCACCTGCCAACCGCTGTATAGAAAAAAGATGAAAATTGACACAGAAATGAAACTGGTAGGTCTCTCTCCTCAGACGCCGCTGCTGGTAACACTAGATCTTGCCGTTACGCACCATCAGCAGCAGCAGCAGCAGCAACATCATCCACACACTTTTGCTTGATAAACCCAATCAACGGCATGGCAAATTCCTTGCCGGTGGGGACGTGATGCCCGCCGGGATGCTCAATCACAAGCGGATTCTCGCACTTGTCCGCCAGCTCCCTCGACCTCTTCTCATCCACCACCGTGTCCAGGCTGCCGATGAAGTGCATGGTCGGCGTGCGGATGCTGGGGTCGTACATCCAGCCCAACCCGGGCGGCTGGGCGGCGAACCCGCTGTAGATGACGGCAAACCTGAGCGCGCGCCCGCCGTTGGCCTCGCGCAGCTCCGCGACCCACTGCCTCGCCGACTCGCTACCCGGAACCTCGCGCCTCGGCTCGTCCAGCACCGCCGCCATCATGCCCGCCATGGCCGCTCCCTGGCTGAAGCCGACGACGCCTTCCACCCCGCCCGCGTCCCGCACCGCCTCCGTCAGCCGGCTCATCCCCTCCCGCAGCTGCCGGTACGCGCCCGTGGCGTCGTCCTTGCGGAACCAGGCCCACGAGTCGGCCGCGCGCGGATCGTCTGCGGCCTCTGCCGGGTCGCAGCCCGGTATGTCCTCGGCCCGGAGCTGGTTGGGCGCCGTGGGGTAGATGAGGGTCGGTTGCACGTTGAAGGGGGCTAGGGATTTGATCATCAGCTTCTCCAGGGCGCGCGTCTTGGCGTGGAAGAGCGGGCCGGATTGGGTGTAGCCTTTTTTTTTTTTTTGTTGGAGGGGAGGTTTTTTGTTTTATGTTAGAAATAAGGTTGTTTAAATGTAGCATGCTGGTTCTTTTTGGAGTATTTTTTATTTTATTTACCATGCAGCATCAGGATCTTGATCTCCTTTTTGCCCGGCTTCTTGGCTGCTTGTGGCCTCGACTGAGGGGCAGCTTTGGCGTCAGAGGCAGGTTCAGGATGATGCTCGTTTGCAGACATGTTTATGGACATGGGCCGTAAAATGTGAAAATGTGAGACTGGTATTCTAGACCTCGTGCAGATGTTTGGCTTGACAAAAATCCAAGTCCTTATCATTATCTTTGTGTCTGTCTAGTCCCCATTACTAGGTAGGTGAATGACATCAATCGGCGAAGCATTCACTCCCCAAGTTTGCCGGGGCATTTGTCAGCGCCACAACGCCGACTCGACAGACCGAAACAGCATCCCTATTCGTAAACAATTCCCTTTATTTACGAATAACTTCATTTCCTCGCGCACATTTGCAACGTCTTTTTTCCGTGTAGACTTGAAAAGTTTCATCAGTGGTTGGCCAAAGAAAGATACCCATTTGAACATGAGAAAAATCAACGTTTATCGCGTAATTTTGAGGGTTGCTTCGCTCACCACGGTGACAACGATTCCTTTTCGCTTACTTATAAAACACCACCACCAAGCCCACCTACGTTATTGTTTCGAAGGCGTCGGCACAGCGGGCAATGTAGTAATTGTTGCAGGCTATATTTACCGAAGTCACTGGCATTAGTCATTGACGGAGGCCTTCGTTTTTGACGATGTTTTAGTGCAACAGTAATTACTTACTTTCCAAATATGCCCAGGCATCTCAAAATGCGAAATTTGATGTCAAAGCTCTGGATCAGTTGAGCTTCAATCAAAGTTCAGCCATCGATTGTCTATTTTGGTAGTAGTACATTGATGATGTCTAACAACAAATAGGTTCGGGTGTATTTGGTTCGTCAGAGCTATGATTCAAACAAGCCTCTCGAAATAAATAGCTTGGTACAGATCTAGTCTAGTTGTGTTATATACGCAATTCTACGCATCACATCTGATTCCAGCCACCCTACTTCATCACGACTGACCACCTATCATTGTCCTCACTGATACATGCCGGTGACATACTAAATTTCTGCAATATTTACCTGGTAATCCTCCAGAGACGAGGAGGCAGGTTCGGAGCCCATAAGCTTTCGCATCTCACTCAAATTAACACACTGGTATATGACAGTATGACAAAGGTTAATCATCTTGCTGGTCTAAATCGTTTGCCATGCGTGGTAAATCGACCACTTCTGTGTGGATTAATGTATGCGATCCATTCTAAACAATCCTCTTCACCAAACAGAGAGAACCAGGTCAAGAAAGTGCCCCGTTGCCAGGACTACTCGCCGAGTGGGGGTTGATATCAGCACATCTTCGGCACAACAACAGTCACTGAAAAGACTGAATTGCAATTTGACATCCGTGCTAGCATATTTGGGGGTATCCCGATGATATCTGCAGGTTAGTAGACCTTTCTCATGATTGACAACCCTCGGGAACTGTGGGTGGGCAAAGGCATAGGAAGTGGTCACTGTCGTGATCAGGCGTCTCGCCTCCTGCACTCAGTCGTATCCGTCACTGAAGATCATTGTCACTGGAGCTGGGACGGACGCGTCAAAGTCATCCTGCTTTCTCGTTTCGGTCCCCTCTATGGTACAGTGGCATCCGTCTCTAATGCTGTTCAAATCGACATTGACTGGCCCTGATAATCCCGGGCGATCCGCTCTATTATCATGCTCGTAGCATAGGTATCTATTGGCGGGACTTGTTGCGGGGGTCGTTCTTCCACTCGTCGCCTGGAAATGGGGGTTAGATGAGCTGAACAATGGAGTTTGAGATGCCAAGAGTCGCAACGTACTGGCCTCCATGGCGGTCTGGGCCTTGTAGACTCCGTAGTAGATGACGGCACCTGTGATGACGGATCCCAAGTCAGAACAATGGCCACACGGGTATAGGTGTGTGGTGTCTTGATAGATATCGAGTTTTCGCAGCCTGATGGCGCGAACTTATGTTGTCCATTCGTCCATATCATTGAAACGTACCAGCGACGAAGAAGGGGGCCATTGGCTCCACTAGTGAAATGGTAAATAACGTCAGTAAAAATTCTCTTTGTCGCTACATCCGTTCGAGGTATCGGGAATTGGCATTGCGCGCGGTAAAACACGTCGTCGGACTCGACTTACTGACGGGGCCCGGGAACTTCTTGAGCGGCGTAACGCCGAACATCTTGGCGAAGGGAATGCGGAACATTTTGACAGCAATTGAGCAGCTCAGAGGGATATACTGGGCTGGGGAATCGAGGTGGTGATGGTTGATCGTTTTTCGAGATTTGTACGTCGCCGTTAACCGATTGGCTTGTCCGAGCCTTTTTCGCAGCGCGGGTCCCGAATTGAGAATTTGTTGCCTAAGGCAGGCAGCTCCTTTGTCGGCGCTAAGAGCTTTGACGGAACAGCAACAACAATAATGCGGAAGCTTGCCTCGCCAAAGCTTAGGTCCCACTCTCCAGTTGGAGCTAATGGGAAGTGGAGCCGAAACTTTAGTGACGTACTTCCCCCGCAAATGAAGCTCGTTCCATTCCCAGGGTCGCTCAGCTGAGCTCCTATCTGAGGTGTCTCAAGTCCCGGGTTTCTTGGCCACTCCTCATGCCATCCAACCCGAAGCTCATTCTGTTTGTCATGTCAAGCTTTATTTCCTCCTCCCCAAAATCACCTCTACAACATCACCGCGCCATTCATCCCAGAGCTGCCAGCCAAGTGCGGGGTGCATAACACGTTCCAGACTTTGGCTGTGGTTCAATTCATCCAATTGACTCCAAACACCACCCTCCTTTTCCCGGCAATACATCCGCTTTCCCCTCTTACAGACGCCAGTGCCTCCCTACCTGCTTCATCTCTACTGTATTCACGCTATTGTTGCATTATCGACCCCGTTCAGTTCAAGTTGCGGCACCCCTCAGGAATAACCACGCTTTCTGCCTGCATAGGACCGAATCACACGACTGACTGCATCGCTGCTGTGCCTGCCACTGCTTCAATTGCTGCTGCTGCCGCTGCCACATCTGTCTCTGCTTCACTCCGACCGTTGGCTGCCCGACTTAATCGATTCACACCACCCCCCATCAACGTTTTCGCCAATAACAGTCTTTCAACAAATTATTTTGACCTCTTGTGATACGCCGCTCGAGAATTCAGGATTTGTTGCAATCGACGTACCTCTAGTTCCAAGGCTCCGTTTTCGGCCTGCCTTGTAGATCAGGCCTGCATCCGATAACTTCTTCAATTTGACTGGATACAATTATTACCTTGCTTCACTACTCACCATCACGACTTGCAAACATGCTCTCTCGCCGTGTCCTTCGGGACGCAACTACCCCGCTCCGCAGCGCCTCGCGGTGCTTTGCAACCACGGCAGTGGCTAGGCAACAGCCGAAGCAGAGAGCTCCCTCCCTCGCCGATATCGAACCCAAAAGGCAGGCAACCTTTGCGGAGAAGCAGAAGGCGTTTCGGCAGCAGTTAGCAGAGGCGCAGAAGCAGCGCGATGCCAGTTTGTCCACTTCCTCCCCTACCTCTACTTCCCCTTCCTCTTCCCACAGCAGCTCCGAAGCCGAAAGCATCCCAGGGAGCGGACAGGGCTTGGGCTCACTTAGCACCGCCACCTCTAAAGGAACGGCCGTCGATGCTGCCAAGGCCGCGGATCCGGAAGAGCCTCCGCGTAAGCTTGGCCCGTTGACCAGCCTAATCTACGGAACAAAGGAGGGTCGCGAGATGGATGCACAGATCGAGGCCAGCTTCAGCCAGGTCCTTGCACGTGGCAAGTACGTGCATTCTATAGTGTTCCACGAGGTTAAGCACAGCAAGACGGACGAGTATATCGATCTCGTTGGCAAGTGGTACCCTCGCATGGCTTCTAAGCCTGAGAATAAGGTTCATCTTGTTGGAAGCTGGAGGACCGAGGTTGGAGACTGCAATACTTTTGGTAAGTTGTCAGAATCGATCATGTTGCGCTTTGAATACCGTTGCTAATTGCCAAATCCGCAGTTCACATATGGGAGTATCAGGGCTACAACGGATACCACGAATCACTCAACTCGATTTCAAGGCACCCAGAGTTCCCGGCTTTTAATGATAAGCTCAAGAGCCTCATCGTATCCAAGAACACATCACTTATGCAGGAATTCTCCTTCTGGCCTACAACCCCTCCGCGACAGCTGGGTGGGCTTTTCGAGCTGCGATCATACACGTTGCACCCAGGCAACCTCCTTGAGTGGGAGACACACTGGCGTAGGGGATTGAAGGCACGCCGTGAGGTCATGGAGGGCGTGGGAGCCTGGTTTGTCCAGATTGGAGACCTCAACACGGTTCACCACCTCTGGCAGTTTGCCGACCTTGAGCAACGCAAGGTCACGCGTGAGAAGAGCTGGGGCATTGAGGGTTGGAGCGAGACGGTGCACAAGACGGTGCCGCTCATCCAGACTATGAAGTCTAGGATTCTGGTACCACTGCCGTGGTCTCCAGTTGCTTGAGGCGTCTCACACTTGACCGAGCTGCTCATATTCTAACCATAGATCATTTGGGTCTTTGGGCTCAGCATACCTGTACACTGCGATTGCGTTGCATGGTGCATTTTCTTTGTGTCTAGGGGTTTCTCTTTTGTCGTTATTAGGCTCATTACCGTTGTGTTTGTTTGAATCAGCTGTGCGGATATTAGTACATTTAGATTCGGCGCAATAACAAAAGGATATCCAGCTCATTTCTGTCAAGGCAACCTAAGCATAGTCAAATGATCAATTGACGTCTCATTCAGTCTTCCAGCTCCTCTCCCATGACAGCGGCGAGATTACGTCTAGCCATAGTCAAAGTATGGCTCAAGGCACCTAGCTTGGCAGACAAAGACATCAAGCTCGGGTCTGCGCTCTCGACCCGTATTTTCTCCCTCACGTAGACTTGCAACGCGTCACCATCCTTTTCTCTGCCGCCCGCAGCCCCGCCAGGATTCCTGCTGCTGCTCCGCCTGGTGCTATCCCTCGTTCCCGACAGCACGGGAGCCCCGCTCTGACTGGGTGGCCTCTTGGCGCTCAGCGTGGGCGAGGTCCTCGGCCCGTGTCGGCGGTGTTCCTCCTCATCACCGCCACCCGCAGGCTTCCCGTCCAGGCCGGCGCAGCAGTAGCCAAATATGACGTCGCTCTCGTCGTGCTCGAGTCGGCGGGCCGTGCCGATGGCTAGGGCGAACTTCATGCCGAACGACGGCGTCGTGTCGGCCGGCTCCAGCGTCCGCACCCACAGCACCAGCGCCGACTCCTGAAGCGAAAAGTATATGGATATGTTGTGCAGCGGGTTCCCGGCCGAGGCGTCGGGCTGCTGCTGTGGCGCGGAGAGGAAGCTGTTGAGGTTGGTGGCCGGTGGTGGTGGCGCGGGTGGCGCGAGGAAGTGCCCCGGTGCGGCGGACAGCGTCGTCCACCCCGGGTCCGTGTCCGTCAGCGGCCGGCCCTTGAGGATCGCGGATGATTCTTGCAGCGTCGTCGACAGGAGCCTCAGTTGGGCCGAAACAAATGCCGCGGCGGCTGTTGCGTCGGCGGCTGGCGGCAGGGGCCTCTTCTTGGAGCCGCCGCCGCTGCTGCTGCTGCTGCTGCCTTCGGGTAGGAACTCAAGGGTGCGGGTCAGGACGTCGAGGGCGTCGGTCAGGCGGGCGTGCAGGAGCGTCAGGGGCGCGAGGTGGATAGGGTGCGTTGGGTCGACGGACAGGGTCTGCGGAGGAGCGGTGCGCAGGCGCAGCGACAGCGTGCCCTTGACGATGCGCGTGCCGACCCGCGTGACGTGGCCCTTGACCGACTCGTTCCGCGGCGTGCTCACCACGAGCGTGCTGCCCGGGTCGATGGGTGCCAGGAGGGCGTAGCAGTCCTCCAGGCCGTGCCGGAACTCCCCCAGGGTGGCGTGGAGGTCGTCGAGGAGCCAGGTCAGCTCGCGGCGCTGGAGAGGGCGAGGGTGGGATTGACGTTAGTTTGGGTGGTGTCGGGGGGCGGGGATGGTACTGGTATATGGGAGGTTTGATATACAATATGGGGCTAATCACGAACCTGCGTGTCTTGGACTGCGAGCTTGAGCTCAGCGGGAGCTATCGGTGGGTAGATATCGACAGACATTGTAGAGGTCGATGAGGTTTGGCATACGTGAGGGTCTATTGAACAAGCAATCGCTAGGGACTGGTGATATGGTACATTCTAACGCTATCAAATCATTCGCGGCTAGGAAGGATAGAGGTGGTCCATCTGGTAAACTTCAATTGCGCAACTTGGATTCGGGGTTGCGCGAATCGTTTGCTCCGAATTGGCGTAAATTGGTGGTAGGTTTCACTGTACATGAAAGATGGACGTTAAAAGCCAACGTGTGACGCAATAATGCGTGGACAGCTGCTCACATCCAGTAACAATCACGTGATATCACAGCCTGCGGCTACTGTAACCAGATGTACCTATTATAAGAAGTACCATTTGAAGAGCTAACAGTAACAATAATTAGTATATGGCTATTTCTGATCAGATGCATATAGAAATTGAAATTGTACCAGCGGGATGAGGATGGTATGGATATTGACCCTATGCCCTGTCACCCGGCTAAACAAGCTTTTGGACATCTTTACAAGACTTTGCGCAAAGTGAAGACCCTGACAAACACAGCCAGAAGCATCAAATTAAAATCGAGTATCAGAATAAAGACACTCTGCGAAACATGGAGCCTGATATCAGTGAGCTGCAGATGCTTGTGGTAGGTGGGGCCATCCGACAACGGCAGTCCTGGCTGGGTTCCGTGGCTCCGGCCCGCCAATTGAGCTCCAATAATCCAACAGTCAATAATTTCGTCACATGCTCGCAGCTTTGACTTGCCATCTTTTTCTCAACGAAGAAATCAAGAATCATCCTCACCGCAACCCCACGCAACAAAATGCGCACTCAATAACAACACTTCATATTATTTAACTGCCTCTGTGCTACACACAGCCTACCCGCACAGACTTTGATCAGCAAACAAACAAGAAAACAAAACCCCACAATAATGACCGAACCATTATCACCACCAGCTACCGCAGCGCAAGGCGCATCATCTACAGGAGCCATGAAGACCACACTCCCCTCCCGCCCCGCTAGCTCCAGCACGCACAAGAAGCCTCGCCTCCCGGCTGGCGCGCGCATGCTAACGCGCACGCTCAACACCTCTCGCCCGCCGCCGCACTACAATAACCACGCCAAGACCAGCGCCGGCGCCGCCGGCGGCGCGCCGGTCACGCGCGCGGACCCGCACCTCGCCCCGAAGCGACGCATCGTCATCCGGCGGGGCACGAACCTCGTCGCGATCCTGAAGCGCGTGCAGAAGCTGCTCGACAAGAGCCCCGGCGGCGCGCTGTCGATGGGCCTGGGCGACTTGGTTGGGGGTGGTGGTAAGAAGGGGGGCAAGGGTGTTGCTGGTGCAGGGGGGAAGAAAGGCGGTGCCAAGGCCTCGGCTGACGATGACGGGGTGCAGGTTGGGGACGACAAGTTCCCCGTGGTCGTGGTCGGGGCGGGCGCGCTCAATATTGAAAAGGCGCTCAAGGCGGCGGCTGTGTTCCAGCGGAGGGGGGACTGCGTCGTGCGGATATACACCAGCACGGTGAGCGGGGTGGATACCTACGAGGTTGAAGAGGAAGGGGAGGATGATGGTGCGGATGACGGTCTTGATGCGGGAGCCGACGCCGACACGGAGATGTCGGGCACTGGCGCCTCCGGGACTGCGGCCGGTGGCGGACGAACGCTGGGCGGAAAGGCGACGGTCGTCAAGCAAAGGAGTCGCAAGGCCAGCGCGCTGGAGGTGGCCATCCGGCTCAAGACGTGACGTGGGGGGAATAATTGTGCATTACCTCTTCTTGGTGGACGGATCTGAGCTTTTTGCGGTATCTTTTACTCCTTTGGGATGATAAAGTCCTACCTGAAACAACACCATTCCAACTTGCATTGACGGTTGTTGGCGGGAATAGGCTTAGTTGGGTTCTTTTGCTTTTTACGGAGTTAAATTGCGTGGAGGGATAGGTCACTATGCATTATTGGGTGTTTTGGCGTTTTGCGTGTCGAGCATCCACATGTTTAGAGTATTGGGATTATCATTGGAATTATTTTGGGTGTGCTGTTCAAAAATAAAACTAAACGCGTCAGTCTTTTGCATGACTTTACCGACTGGGTTTGGACATATTCAAAATGTATACATAGTATTACGCTCGGGGCTTTGCCAGTGCATCACTTGCCGAGTATGTACTGTACTATACTATTCTGCAGCTCCTGTACAGTGCAGTTTTAATTTTCTTTTTTTAGTTTTCGGTTTATCTCTTCGACAGTACATGGGTGAAGTTAGACTTCCATCAGATCCAGGTGCCGACCAAACCGATTAATTGCGGAGGCAAGGGAGGATCACCGGGAAGATCAAAAAGAATTCCCACAAAACCCAAAAATCCGCTGAAGAGCCTGTCCGTCGGCTCCCAGTTCATCCGACGAGCCTGTCCTCGACAACTTTTAGGGGGGAGCTGTTTGGCCGCCGCTGTCACCTCGACAGGCGCTAATAATTTGTTTGATACGGACGCAAAGAGCGAACAAAAAAAAAAAAAAAAAAAAAAAAAAAAAAAAAAAAAAAAAGTTCTTTGTTACATTCTGTCTCCCGTTTGCTCAGACGTGCGGTATTTGGCTAAAAAGCGGGGGGCAGAAGACGCAAATCATGCGAGGACAGGGTCCTTTCTTGAACGAGTTGAGTCAAAATAACTTGACACAAAGACACTGAAACAAACAAGCCTTTTGACGTGATGTGGATAGTAGTCTACGCCACGTTATAGCCAAGGTTTCCCTTCCTTTGTTTGTCACAGTTTGACAAGACCTGCGGGTCAACACATGGCTCACTTTAGAAAAATCCAATCAACGAGAAACAAAGGAAGCAAGAATTTACGGTAAAAAAAAAAACATGGAAAGAGAACAAACGAGTTGTGGCTGTTAATTTGTGGATGAATACGAAAATAGGATTACAGTGATAATTTCTCTCTTTTCTTCTTCTTTTTTTTTCCTTTTTTTTTCCATACGGTGTGGACTCGGTGTAAGAGAGCCGTTCCCCGGTGGCTTTCTCGGCTATTCCTAGTTGTCTTTTCTTTTGTTCTCTGTAACACGGACAAAGCACCGTTCAAAGAAAGTCGATAGTCCGTGTTGAGGACCTGTAGAATTTGATGAATTGCTTTCCTCTCAGCTCAGACCTTGTAAACCCGGCATCCATGTCAAAACAATAATCGAATTCCAAACATGTGAGCATGTTAATCGGAGTAAAGAAAAAGACGATCAGCTTCTTTAATGCAGTCGCAGTGAAAATAGCAGCAACTCATCAGCATCGTTGTCATCATCGCAATGATAATCGATATTACCTCAGCCCTTGATGCATGCATGCGCTGGTAACACCCGCGAAGGATTTCGGCCGGTATTCCTGGGGTGCTATATAAAGCTCACCGCTTGCCGTCGCACGCACTTCGTATATGTACATCTAGCCAGTATGCAGCAACCCTAGCTGCACCAACTAGGGCAAGCGCTAGAACACATCTCGAAAAAGTCTCCCCGAGAGAGATGTGCTGGACATTCGTATCATCTGCTACGTGTTACAGAATAAGCGATCCGGTCTTTTTTTGTATGTCAAGTCATGTTAGTTGAGTGATTGGCGTGATTAGCAGACTAAAACGTAACTATCCACTGGAGATCCCCATGATTAGAACTACTAGTGTTTGTGCTGGCGCGGTTCTACAGGCTGTGTTGTTTGTTATGGAGTGCTGCATTAAAGATTTTCCTCAGAGTATTGACTGAAATCTTTTCTTCTTGTCAGTGGCAAACGCGCCAATATCGACATAGACCATGACGTTTGGTGGGTTGAAGCTGCAGGCACTATAAACTATAAGCTCACCTTGCTTTTCCCCCTGCTTCTCGTTTCTCTCCGCTATCGAAGTGACTAGGCAAAGAATAAAACGTGTGACGCCATTTTCAGCAAAGACATCGTCTGCTGCCAGCCAAACAGGAACCGGGTGGGCAGTTTCCGCAAGGATCATGGGTGGTTGCAATGGGCAACATGGGTGAGAAGAATACCACGCACACGCTACGTTAAAGTGCACGGAAGCTCAAAAGGAACGGGCAGACCTTGTAAGTACATCACAAGAGCTTTGACAACTGGGGAAACCCCTTCCCCTTGCGAAACATGGAGGCCACAAGTGATCAAAATGCATTCAAACTGGGATGAGGTCGGACGGGTTTTTTTTTGTCGTCAGTGCTATCAAGCGCGATTGCGCCCAGCGCGTCTATTCTGCGATTGGAAGGCGACAAAGAGAGAGAGAGGAAAAAAGGGGTCCATTAAATTATCCAAGAGTGCGCCGCTTTAGAAAAATCAAAATGCGCCCACTTGATCATTTCGCGCCGTGATTGTGGGAGGGGGACTGATGGGTGGGGAGAATAGCTGTCGCAAACGCAAAAGGACGAGCCAAGAAAGAGTAGGGCGTTGTCCTTCGCGACGGGTGACCCAGACAGACAAAGCAAATCGGTTTAGCGCAAAGACAAAGCAGGCATTAGGCAGTGGTCCAACGCTGCGAACCAATGAGGGCTTCTGGTGAAACCCCAACGGCGTCTGGGGGGAAATTAGGGGAAAAGAATTGACCAAGGGCCCCCCAGTTGCGCAACCGATCGCTTATGGTCGCGGCGTCATGTCGCTTCTTTTTTTTTTGTTCCTTGCTGCCCCTCTCTTTGTGTCAGCAACGCGAATTCCTAAACTCGCCCATGCCGTTCATTGTCTATTTGATCCACATCTTCCCGATTTTGCCAGTGCGGGTCAAAAGAAAAAAAGAAGAAAAAAAAAAGGGAGAAATATTTGCCGCGACACGGAAATACGGAATCTTTGTTTGAATTTCTTTTTTGGTTCTTTGGCGTCCAAAGTTGGCAATACTAACAGGGGAGAGGCGACGGAGAAAAAAAAAAAAAAAAAAAAAAGAATGAAGAATTGATAGATTGACCGCTTCTAGAATAGTATCTTGCAACATGGTTGGCCTAAAGGCAACACTCGCTGGCATTGCTGACGCATAAAGCCCATAAATAGAGCTATTCGTGGCGGTGGACAGGATTGTGCATCGTGGCCCACGGTCCAGGCCTCGTGCGGGATTTCTCCCGTCCATCCATTCGTTATTCCCCCTGTTCGCGTAGAGTCACAAAGGCGGTGGTGACGTGCAAGTTGGTTAGTGAAAAAAGTAGGGTAAAGTTGTGTGTTGTACATACAGTAACGGACTTTACCAAGTGAATTCTCTTCTTTTTGGATGCTTATTCAAATTTGACGTGATAAACTTTTTGAGTCCAATATGTCGTCGCAACGGAAAGTGATATTGTACCACTAACTTTACAAAATCTTAGCTGTGCCTTAATCTCCGGATGAAGTACATTTTGCAACAAGCGACCCCGTTGTTGCATGGGTTTTGTAAAAGTCGATGGTACATCGAGAGAGGCTAATTTCCCAGTGCAGCTGCCAAGTCACCGCTACAAAATGCATTCAGTAACCGGTAGGCTGGGATCAGTCTGTGCGAAAGTGCCTCAAGCCCCCAAAGTGTGGGAACACTGGGAGAAAAATGGAACAAGAGCCATCACTCCATTGATCCCATTTTGCTTGGGGGTCCTTGGTTCGGTCAGGCACGCCGATGCTAGCCCAAAAAGGCGCACGCCAGGCGCAGGTACCCGCGGGCCAACATTGGGCAGAGGCGTTATGGGGTGTCAAAGAAGGTGGGCCCGTTCCTGGGTTCGTCCCACCACACCATCAGCAAGCGACTAGCCGGATCTCCATTTGGGAAGGTACGTATTTTTGGTCCCCACTATTTTGGGAGTGTCCCTGTGGTCGGCCGTTGCCGCCCATTGTCTTTTAATCTCCCGCTCTTTGTGTCAGCGCTGCCCCCAGGATCATCGTGAATGGATGAGATCCTTCGTGCTCACCCTCAGTCTCTTTTTTATCCTCGCCCTCCTCCTCCCACACCACACCTTCACTTCTATCTTCTCTTCTCCTTCCAAAATCCACCACCGTACCGTACCGTCACTGTTCGACATACAACAAGCTCCTAGACTTCGTTGGCAAAGTCTCAGACGATCGTTTTATGATCTTGAATTACAAGCCGCGCTAGTATTCTCAACTTCATATCGACATTCTTTACACGCTTTTGAGCATATGATCGATATCATTTGACAGGAGGACAACACTTTCAACGAACAATCCGCATTACCATCCGCCAGTCTCGAAGACACAGCTTAGAAAGCACTCGTATCATTCAACCCAAAACATATCAGGCACAATGCAGTTCAAGTCGATAGCCGCTGCGCTTCTCCTGCCCCTTGTGGCCGTCAATGCCCAGGACACCACCCTCAGCACCACCACCATAACGTCGACGGAAACCCTGACCAAGACCATCAGCTTGACCCGCGTCTCGACTATCACCAGCTTCACTGGCAACAGCAGCACCGCAGCACCAACAGGTACCGGCGTCGTCTCAACAACACGCGTACCTACCGTTGTTCCCACAACGACCTCGCTGCCGACCACACCAGAGAATCCCGCCTCTGTCCTGCAGCTTTCCACCTTGGCCTATGCTGGTGTCGCAGGTCTTGTCGCTGCCATGTTGTTGTAAGCGCCGTCACTCTGCGAGCCTTTTGCATGACGCCAGTTATGCGCGCGCATGCACGGCCATCAGGACAAAGGGACGAAGAAGAGATGAACGGGCCGTCCCCGCGCCATGGGACGACCCGGGAGTTTGAGACATGAGCATGCCCCAAACTTAAATCGACTACGAAAACCCCACGAATTCTTCGATGCGAAACATCAATTCAAATCGTTTCCTTTGTCGCAAATACCTGCCTTTTGTGTTTCAACCCTCATTATTCACGCGCGCGCGCGAGTATTGATACCAGCCTGCATCGCATTGCTGCCTTTTCCACCAACACGATCACGACCAACGACACGACGTTTGCTGCAACAACAACAAACACCTTATATCCAACCTCTTCCTGCTTTGTCGACGCCTGCGCCGACTAGCAGTTTCTTGAATTGACTTTGGGACATATCGTCACCCCATCGTCCTGGCTTTTTTCTTTATCTTTGGCGACTGGAAAAGTTCTTAGGAAGCTTTTATTTTACCAATATATTTTAAACCCCCACAATCGGCACGTGTGGTGGCGCTGACGTGCGACCGACTATTGACTCGCCGCCGCTACCCGCACGCCCAACGCACAATGACGTCGATTGTTTTCAATTTATCTTTTTCCTCTCCGGCGAGAACCCGTCTATGCAATCAGCATCATGGATGGTGCCAGCTCTTTTGGTCTGGCCTGGCCTTGTGCCACATGAACTGATCTAGGCGGACTCTCTGGCTCATGGGGATTTTGGGCTTATGGCTCAACTTCACCTTGTTATTCTCCGACTCTTTTTGAGATGTACCGATTTGGCGTTGTCTCGGATTGGGTTGGATTTCTTGATACCCCGCGCTTCACTTTCTTCCGCCTTGCTTTTGAAATTCAGCCGACGCCATACTTTTTTTCCTTTCTTATTTTCTGTGGCAATCCATTTTTTGTTTCACTTCTTCACTTTCGTTTCTTCATTTTGTTCGCAATGATCTTTTTTTTTTTCTCTTTTTACATGCACGAAGGAGATGTCATGTATTTACTGCTTGGAGCTTTTGGTAGTTTTGGACCCTAATGGTTCTTAGTGAGGGAGGACGTTTACTTGCAATTGGTTTTACTAATAGCTAGCTATAAAGACGTTATATTTCTCCAACCATACGATATGTGTGAATTTAATCCGATGACTGCTGTCTGAACCCAGCCACGGTAGACCGATGTTAATATATTTTCCCTGGGTTATTGTTCCCCATACTCCACGGGTACCTGATCAGCAAAGTGACGGCGTCTGTGCCGATCTCCTCGGCTTGCTCCGATCGCCCACGAATGTTGCCGTGAATCGAGTCGCAACTAGCACGGTGTGGACTCCGGACCATTGAATGCGATATAACAAAACTCTATTATCGTGATAAAATATGTAAGTTTAATACAACGAGATTGTTTTTAAATCTTTGACCACATAAAAAAAAACAAATCGCTTTGGTGAAAAGTTTCCCTGCTCGACTATATACGACAATGTTTTTATTAAATTCGTCGTTTCATTCTCGCATACGTCTCCTCAAACAAGTATCGCCCAAGATGTCACCTGTTCATCGATCAGCAGGATAATCCTGTCATTGAGACTGTAGTACTGTATTGAAAACGCGGGGAAGCTGTGCAGTGGAGGTGCGCAGCAGACCATAAAGTTTGTTTCTGGGACAACTCGTGATCATGAACTGTGGAAAGTATGTGGCTAGCATTGATATAATGCGTAAAATAGAGATCATGGATGAACCATTCCTCTGTCACAGCTCAGCGGAGGACGACAAGGGCTGTACCATGCTCGTAAAGTATCTTGGAAAGTAGCCAGCGAGTTTCGAAACTGCCTTGCTTTTTTCTTATAATCAATGGAAGGACTGAACCATCTCACTCACCACCACCATGGCTAACGTTGCACATGCCATGAGGGAGTAATGGCATACATTACTCCTTGTTGCGTGACTTGATCATATCGCTGGAGAACCAGATAGGACCGTGCAAAAGACACAGCCTTGTCTTCATTCCTCTTGCTCTCTGGTTATCACACCCATTCCCTTGCGGTGCTCCTGTCTCGTTTCCCGTCTCCCCTCCGTTTCGAGCCCAAAGACAATATCGTTGTAAGCAGAAGTGAATTTCTATGCTTGCTCGCAAGACAACATTGAATATCGATCTTTGGTTGAATGCTGCGTAAGACGTAATCTTCACCAACCCCCTCCTGAACCTTGCGTCCACGATGGTCTGCTGGGTGCACAGAGGTAGCTAAAATGTCCTCGTCAATTCTTTTTTATCTTCTGCTCTTACGGAATCCAAACTGAACATTTCGAGCCGAGGTAGATCGAACTTTTGTTTTTGGTGTCAAGATAGACTGAAACCTGTTTTTCTTTCTCTTTCTATGGAAGTACACAATCACTTCTCCTACGTGTGTATGTGCATATATACTTCGGACATTCGTTCTCCACAGAGAAAGTACATGTTCCAAAATGTCACCCGAGCAAAAGACTCTACATGATAGGTGACGATAGTAGTGTATCGTATCTTTTCACCCATCGATTGGGTGATATTCTTTGTCAATGCATACGCTTTGCTTTGCATCGTAAGATAGTGCTCTTCTCATTCAAGATAGCCACCGAGCAGACAAAACCAGTCTGTAGATACCGAACGCCTATATCAAATGAAAAGAGAGGCTAGGGTAGCCCCTACATCCTACCATTGGGGTTGTACAACCAATGATAACTGCCCGATTCTCACCGGATGCAACTTCACATAATTGAGCAATATTTTGAGTGGGGACTCCAAGACAACAGAGAAACACCAGAAAGAGCAATCAACATATCTTGGAGTATTACTGGTCAACAATCAACGTACCATAAGTTGTCCACCCAACAGCACACATCTCACGCGCATGCCCACAGCTACTCAATCTCAACATGAAGGTCGACTTTCAACTGGTCTTGTGGCGCAATGGTAGCGCGTTGCTTTCCGGTGGCAGAGGTTTTGGGTTCGAGTCCCAACGGGATCGGTTTGATTTCTTTTTTTTTTTTCTTTTTTTTCTTTATCGCAAAATACTGGCTGTGTGATGTGAGTTCGAAGAATTTTGGTTTTCTTGTTATTCATTCGTGGTTTGGCATCGATTTATGCATTTCTGTGTATATTGGTTTTGACCATAGCATAATTTTTACGAACGGATATCACCGCCCTGTTCCTCATTCACTCCTGCCCCTGGATTTCAGTTAGAGTGACATTGGAGACGCGATTAAAGGTGGGCCAAGCACCGACCATTGACCCATGATGGAAGGCATGATGGATCGGTAGCTGTGTCATCTCGCAGGCGAAATAACATTATCTCCGAGACCCATGTACCATCAATATTCTCCATACCATGTCAGGGCAGCAAGATACGTGATATTATGGTCAAAGATAAGGTCGAGCTTGGCCAGGTATGAGTGGCATGGGTTTATTCTGATAATCTTTCAGATCTACAATTAACAACGACAATAGTAATAATAATTGGCAGGGAGAAGAAAGATTCGTGGTATTGAAAATGTGTATCGACAACAAGCTTTATAGATGTGAACTAAAAAAAAAAAATTACGCCAGCAACGAAAACGCTTGACGGTGTATGATAAAATCGCGAGACATGATGACAAGGTTCGAAGTTTAAAAAAAGTCCAGCACTCAGAATTTTGAGGGTCATTCGCAAAGGATTATCATGGAAAACTAGGCCTAGTGAGGGCGTGAGTGACGCGCCCTAGGCGAAGGGTTAGGATTACCTCCACCCGTTGTTTCCTTGCTGAGGGTGGCCACCGGGTCCCCTGTAGCTGTCGTTGGTAAAGCTCCTTTGTGGTCCGTTCATAGGCCCTGGGCTGTTCATCCTGTTAACCGGAGCCGTGGCAGAGCGGTCAGGGTGAGGATAGCCGGCTGGAGAACCAAGAGCAGGGCTGGGAGGACCCCTGGGAGGACCGCCGGGTCCTGCGGGATATCCTGCAGGAGAGCCAGAGGGCGAGCGCATGCCGCCAGAGTTGGGGGGCTGGTCAAAGTACTGCTGCTGTTGACCGTCGTTCATGTTGGGGCTGTGCGGGTTGCGAGGATCTTCGCGGAGGAGCGGAGCTGCGACGCCAGCACCGACGCCGGCCGCAGCAGCACTACTTTGCATACGCTGCTTCTCGTGAATCGAGTGGGCTGGAGTGGCAAATGGGTTGGGGTTGCCATCTGCGTGCTGAACGGTGAAGCTGTCCGGGTCGATGCCTGCGGCGTGGAATTGGTTCAGCTCCATTTGCTCACGCTTCTCGCGCTCGGCGGCAAGACGTGCCTCCTCCTTGCCTCGCCTGCGCTGCTTCAGGAAGTACCAGAGGAAGACGCCGGCAATGATGGCGACGAATGAGGCGGCGCCAACGTAGATACCCGTCCTTTGACCGTCAGTAAGGCTGGCCCAGCGCTCACTGAGGCTTGGCGAAACAGATGTGGCCTCGGTAATGGTCTTGTTGGCAGGCGATTCACCCCTAAAAAAAACAGTCAGTTTATGCAAACTACTATTGACTCTGTGTGGGGGCTTCTACTCACTCAACGATCTTGATGCTTTGGTAGCTTCCGCTCCTGTCGGAGAAGGCGTATTCTTTCCCGCTGCTGTAATCCTTGATGTAGGTGCTCTTGACATGCATGCTAAAAGGACCCTTACTGAAGTCGGTATCGCCACCAGCCCAGTCACGGGTACCTTGGGGAAGGCGGGGGTCGCTACCGGCCCAGATTCCCAGCGAGAGGCGGCAAGGTGTCTGAGGGTACCTCTCGCCATTCTTGGCATCGGCAGGCAAAAGGGTACGCACGAGGTTCCCATCGATCATCCACTGCAGCCGGTCCTTTGTCCAGTCGATTGTGTAGTTGTGAAAATCGTTCTGGACAGGGGCGCCTGGGACGACGATCTCCTTGCCGTTTGTGAAATCATCACTGCCCTTGCCAAAGTAGTTGGTGAGAGCCATGGTGTTGTTGATGCCGAGGAATTCCAAGTCAATCTCGTCCAGGTTGTCGCTCAACAACATGACGGAGCTGATGATACCCCTGCCGGGCGAGGCCTTCATTATGATCTCGATGCGACCAAAAAACAAGTATTGTTGCGTGCGGATGGTCGGGGACTCGCCCTGCTTGGCGATTGTGAAGGTTGCGCCGTTCTCGTTATCATATGTAACGGGCCCAACAGTCATGTCCCAGGCGGGCTGAGACTTGTTGAAGACGAAGTTGTAGGCCATTCCGAAGGCCGGGTTCGCGGGGCAGTCCTTTTCCATGGGGTTGCAGTCGGTGTGCACTTGAGCGACAGCGTTGCCAAAGAGGCTGGCCGACGCGAGCAGCGCAACGGCAGATGATAGAACGGATCGTGAAGGCATTGTTGCGACGAGTCTGTGGTTCCGAGAAACAGACTCGAACACCAAGCAATGACAGTTGGTTGGAGGGTTTTATGCGAGTTGCTGCAGTCGATTGAAAGGAATGTCGTTTGTCCGTTTGTCTCTATGGTAGGTAGATAGGGAGTGGAAGCGTCTATCACCGCGCCGACTTACAGCCAACCAGCCGAGGCAGAAATCTCGACAGTGATGGATTGTCGGCCTGCCAGTAAAGCGCAAAGCAAAAAAGAATGTCACCCGCGTGGTGTCGGGGGCTCTGATTGTTATGTTCAGGGAACAAAGGAGTGTGAGGAGGCTTACGAGGGGACGTCGAGTCAACCTTCGAGGCCAGGAATAGCTCCCTATCAAGAATTGTTTTTTGAACGCCGCTGGCTGAGGGACGGACGGACTGTGTCAAGGAACTCGGAAATGGAGCAGGGAAGACCAGTGGACGACGGTGGAGGCAGAGGGTTGTTTTGTCTGGGGAGAGGGGCCAAGCAGCCAAGAACCAAGAATGAAGGAGTGGAGTTTTGGATGCAGGCTTCCGTGGAATTGCAGTTCCGTGGGAGGCGACAAGACGGATCGACTCGGAAAACTGAGGTCTTGTGTTTTCTTGGACCAAGACAACTAAAAGAAGGGATAAGAGAAAGAAGAAAGTCAAAAAGAAATGCCCAAAAGTAATCAATCAAAATCAAAAGAGCAAAACAAACTATAGTATAAAACAACTGCCGCCCCCGGCTCGTCGACAACTGTCTGGCCATAATTGTGTCTCTCAATTGCGTCTGCCGCCGATGATGCTGATGTGGGGGGACAACGAGATGGTGATCCTGGGTTGAAGGAGATTTCAATTTCCCCTCTGGGAAAGGGGGTTGCGATCGGCAGAAGTGACAAACAGCCCCTGCGTCAAAAAGAACCTGTCGAATCCCTGTATTTTTCATGCCAGGTACACCAATGACAGCCACTTAAAACTCTGCACTGACCCTGAGCCGCCCATGTGGTTACTTTTCTGAGGAACTCTTCCAAGCCTGTGAACCCACACCAAGGCTTGGGCTTGGCCAATAATGAGCCTGACACGATGTCGGGCGAATAAAATTTATGGGGACTTGGTTCGAACTTACTATAGGTTCGGTTACCTCCCGTCTATGATAAGGTAGGTAGTTCACATGTTTGGACAAAGCAATGCAATGCAATTTGTTCCAACTTTATCAGTAGTAGTTGACAGTAGTTTTTTTTAAAAAAAAAAAAAAAAAAAAAAAAAAAAAAAAAAAAAAAAACCCTTCCCGTGGTCCGAGTGCACGTGCTGCTCATTTGCCATTTACCGGAAACTCCAACAACCGTACGTAAAACCCGGTAACCGTAATAGCTTTTCTTTATTTCCATTGCTTGTGCAGAAGCTTTCCGTAGAAACAAAAGCGAAAAAGAATTTTCACATCATTCGGGGTGCGCCTTTCAAATGACCGAACATACAAATCACTGCCAAACCAGATATCCTGCCCAGGCCGATAAAAGCACTAAACATGCGCCATCTGTGGTGTGATTGGTTCATGAGGACGATCATCACTTAAGCCGACACACACGGCGATGTGACACTGCAGCGACGTGTTGTATCAACTCAGTGGCACAACCCAGCAACTAACTGCTTGTCTAAGGGGGCCGGCCGGCCACAAAAAACAGCCCCCAGGTAGATTGATTGCACAAGACTGGATGAGAACTACGTATTAATTATCACATAATGCCAGAAAGACTAGCAAGCCCTGGTGTAAATATGGTAGATAGTTCTACGCACATGCATGCTTGGAATATGTTATCGAGCTAATCTTTCCTCGCACATTTGAGGTTTTGGAACCTTGGGTGTGTGATATTTTTTCCCTTTGCATTACTGACTCAGCCACCAAACATGTAACTTAAGGTAAAAAAGAAAAGAAACGGCCTACCCACGTGGCACGGGATCTTGCAGTGAAACTATGTGCATTTATTAATCCATAATTCTGTATAAAAATGACTCTGACACGTGAGCGCATACTACAGCTAAAACTAGCAGAAGCTTAAATTTGTCTAAAATTTAGGTAGTAGGCGCAAACACCATCGTGCCGATCAAAAGTTTGAGTGAATGCATCGCATCAACTTTGGTGAACCTTGAACGACGAAACTAAGGCAACTTTTTTTTTTTTTTTTTTTTTTTTTTTTTTGGGAAAAAATGAATAAAGTAAACGATACGTATTTCTGTACACCACAATACAGTCTGATGAGGTTCTTTCGATAGAGGGAATGGCAAATTCGAGATGCAAGAGCCCTCACACGTGCAAGCTACTTTGTATGGATACTTGACCAGATTTACACCATGATGTATATGAGAGACGCGACACTAAGAGGATACCTATTTAGGCAAGTACCTAGGCATACAAAAGGAATTTCAGAAATTGCAGACAAACAAATGACAGAGGAGAAGGCAGAGTACATAGTAGAGGAGGTGGCAGAGGAGACAGCAGGGCAGACACGATAGAGAAGACACAAAGAAAACAAGTGACAAGAGGAGACAAGCCTGGATGGAAGAGCACAGCAGAGACTAATGCCAGTTGTTCCTTTGTGTGCTTGCACATGAAAGCCAGATATGGAGGTGGTTGCAGGCCATTTATGAAAAGTATAACTGAATAGACCCAAGCTACCGCTTGCACTTGATGCAAAAGAGGAATTTTGCCGATGATAGTTGCCACCCTCCCATTTGTGGCACATGCTAGGTAAGTCTCACTAACTCACATGAAGTTGACAGTCAGAGCCAGCAATGATGATGGCCTTTATATGTCAAAGTATCAGGCATGCAAGACCCATTTGCCACGAACCAAAATGGAAAACTCCATGGTTCCCAGTTATCTAGAAAAAGGCCTTGACCAGCCCAGATGTCTTCTTCAATTCATCTGAGCTGCATCTCAAGACGTGTCTCACCTTGAGCATCAACAACATTTTTTTCTTCTCTCAATGTCACACAAGATGGCCGAGAACATGATCCACGCGATCCTCTTCGCGCTCGACCTCGGGTTGGGAGCGATGCATATTGCCGAGTTCACCATGGGCCACGACAAGCACCCAGAGGCGGACCACGACCACGCCGCGGTGAGGGTGTACGCCGGCCTCAACACGGACGACCTGGTGGACGCCGGCGGGACGGGTCCTGACGTGCGCCTGTGGAACGAGCGCGGCGTCTTCAGGGGCGCCAGGTGCGCCGAGAGACCCTGGGGCGGTGAGGAACGCGTGAACTTCCTCAAATCGGGCGACTGGGACGACATCAAGGTCGGCTTGTACGAGGCCGAGGGGCAGCCGACGTACGCCCTGTTATCGGGCAACGAAGATGCCGTCTGCATTGCCTACGTCACAATGACGAGGCCGGACGGCGGCAAGGGCAGCGTCTTGACCGGCAATTGGGCCCGCGCCTGCGACACGAGGCAGCATAACGTGTCCAACTACCAAACGTACCCGGATAACCCGACGGAGATTCCATGGTAAGCTCTCTCCTCTCTCCTGTCCCGTCTGTTCTCACATGCCGTGTCTACTCATCCCTCTCACGTGGTTTCTTATACTATACCCTCCCCTCTTCTCGTACCCTCCCCCCCCTATTCAACTAACAAAATGGAACTCCCTACCCCAGGTACTACTCCAACGTTGTCATAGACGACAACAAGGATCCCCTGATGTGCATGTGGCTCGGTCAGGGTGGCGATGTCTCGACCACCGGGGTATCGATGCACTTCCAAGACTTTGCGGCTTCGACGCCGCACAAGGGTGAGGAAGGCATCCAATTGTAAGTGCAGTGACAGCTGAAGCCCCGCTCTCCTACAACTTCATGACAGCCGAGCGAATTAGTCTCTAACAGCAGCCAAAACAAAACGCCCCCAGTTACTGCGAGGGAAACCCTTCCCTCAAATTCTACACGGAAAATCGCGCCCAGAAGGCGTTCATCTGGAAACCAGAGCCATACACTCCGGAGCCCGTACCCACGCCCGAGTACCCCTTTGACGACGTGGCCTTCAACAACGCATCTCGGGCGTACTGGGAGGCGGCGCAGAGTGGGCAAAACATCACCTACCAGCCGCCACCGCGACCACCGCGACCACCGCCGCCGCCGCCGCAAGAGCCGCAAGAGCCTGGGCAGTTCGAGGAGGATGGAGGAGAAGATGAAACAGCCGTCGAGAGGAGGAGTCCCACTGCCACCTCCTTATCCGCCAGAGTACGCAGCCTCCGGCGCTGGCTGACGGGCCGCCAGGAGCATGGTAATGGCGGGCACGAGGAGCACGGCCACGGGCCGCCGCCAAAGTCGCCACCGAATCCGCAACCCGTGCCGCCCAAGATGCGGCGGCCGTCGTTCATGACCAAGCGGGCCGAAAAGTGCGAGTGGACCGGCTTCGAGGGGAGTTACTCACCCGACAAGGGCTTCCCCCAACCCTTCGGAACCTCCAGGCCTTGGCGTGCGTGGCCGGGAGAGCGCCCGATAGACAGGTGGGAGAGAGCTGGACGTCCATTCCGGCGCTCTCTGGCGTCGTCGGACACGCGCATCGTCTTCTCCAACAACACGGCCCAGACGGCCACGGCGCTGTGTATGGGCGGCTCCAAGGGCCCCAAGTTTGTGTCGTGGACCGAGGGCAAGTACTGCAACCCGAGGACCAACGAGGTGCTCCCGCTTTGCGACGGCGGCGGTGTCACAGAGGACTGCTTCGACACGGACCTCTTGGAGCTGAGGGTGCGGAGGAGCCTGGCCAAGCGAGAGCTCCTGAGCGATGGTCACATGGAGGACGACGACATGGACCACCACCTGCTGCTGCAGTGGTTCCAGCCGGGCGAGGAGGCGACCACGCTGCTGAGGCCCAATAGGGAGAAGAGGGATGACGTGGCCGAACGTAAACGTGCCAGGGTACTGGAGAAGAGAAGAGAAAAGATTTAGTTTCTTCCTACATGTTTGGCCATCGTTGAAAAACAAATAGACAAGAAAAATGGAACATATAGGAGAAAGTAAAAACGCCAGGCACACTTGGCCCCTTTCTATTCAACCAGCCAAGTCCATCTGTTCGTAAATTCGTAATTGCGCAACAAGGCAGAAAAAAAAAGAACATGTCGCGCTGGTATATATAAAAAAAACCGTTTACCCCTCTTATATCATCCTCCGGGAAAAGCCGAACATTTCCACACCCCCACCCCCCACACCCTCAACGTCACACCTCGTCGTGGTCCCAAAGAAGTTGTCTCCCGTCACGAGTTGAAAAGGGATCCGTCGGCGACATGATGGTTTCGGTCTCCACGTGTGTGCTGGAAGGATCTTGTGGTGGGTAGGTGTAGTACTGCTGTTGCTGCTGTTGTGGCTGCTGCAAAAAGTCGCAATCCCACCCGGCTGTCAGGCATTGTTCGCAGGCAGGCCTGCCCTCGTCGCACTTTTTGTGTCTTGTTCTGAAAGAATCGATCGGGGAAGGGCAAGGAAGGAAGGCGCCGCGGAAAAGTGGTCAGCTAACTTTTTTTTTTTTTTTTTTTTCTTTTTTTTCATGCCCTTTTCCTTCGCATCCACGGTGTGGAGGAACTGTTGGACCATCCTCAAGACACGGAGTTAAGGAGATACAGTATCCCCTCCTTCCCAGACGAAACCTCCCAAAACAAAACCCATCCAAAACAAACCATTGTGAGAAAACAAGGCATTAACAAAAAGAACTCACTTGCAAGTTTGGCACCCAGTGCGGACCTTGGATGTGCCCCAAGCCCCCGGCCGGCGCTTCTTGGGCGGCTTGGACACCTTTTGTGAGCCCGAGTTTTGCTGAGACGCCGAGCCTCCGGCTGCTTCGGTCTTGCCTGATCCGTGAGTCTTGGAGGCCGGCATGGCGCGGGATGTGACTGTCTTTTTGACGGGTACATTTGACAGAGAGGGAAAAAAAGAAAAAAAAAAATACAAAGACAGCAAGATGCAAAAACTCAAGATAAAAAAAAAAGGAGTGGGATATTGTTTATAGATATCGCCTCAGTCAAATATCTTTTTTTCAGCCGCATCAAATAGTTTCAACTTTGAAAGAAAAAAAAGGAGAAACGCGGAAGAGCCGGCGGGCTTATACACAAGATAAAATGATAAAAGTGCGGCTGGGGGAGGAGGGGGGCGAAAAGCGAAAGGAATGAATGGTGCTTCGGGTTAATGTTCCTTTTTTGTTTGTGTCGCGAGACGCCAACGCACCTCGTAAGAAAATAATAACAATAAAAAAAAAGGCCAAGGTCTAGTTGGGAACTAGGCCAAATAATCACCTGCAAAAACATTGGTCGTCTTACCTCTTGTTTTGAGTCAATGGAATCATGGAACAATAATAGGGGCATGGACAAGTTTACGATGATTGGCGAATGGCGGCTCAGAGAGCGTATTTAGGCCTCCAGCTGATTTATCTCATTTCTCCGATGGAGTGGAGCAGAGCATGGCTCATTCAGCTCTTGGCAGCAGTTGGGAACGCACAGTAAGCTGGGAACGGGTTGTTGTCTTTTTTTTTCTGTTTTCTGTCTTCGTCTCATCGGCCCCATGCCAACGCCCGCTTGATTGCGACACCAAAGCTTGGGGGGTGGGATAGGCTAATGAAATGACCAATCCCTCCTCAAAGAACGATTCGGAAGGGGGGAAAGGGGGTTCGAAGGGGGCAAAATTTGTCGCTCTGCGTAAAAAAAAATAAAAAATTTAAAAAAAAAGTACCCTGGTTTCGATGGCATGACCTTTATCCGCAGTGACCTATCAGGGCGACTAAAGTTCATTTTTCTGTGGTGATATACATAACCCACATGCCCACTGCGTTACCTGCTTGTCAGCACTCTAAATGTCTCCAAAAATGTCAGCTCCAAATTCCGACCCAACAGCCATCCACATGCAGCTGAACGCGAGTTTTTTTTTCCCCACAAGCAATACACAGCAGAGTCGTTCTGTCAATCACCGAAATACGCCGGATGGGGACCGTAGGATTGCCGAGAGACAGGGTCCTTTTGTTGGTCGGCGACCCGAATCTTGACCCAACTAACTTGCTGACCTGGCCTGACCCGGCCTGACCCGCGTCAAAGGTTTCAAAGGTTCAGGGGCCGCCCATCCTCGGTGTTCCCGTTAGATTATAAATCTTTTGCACGTCCTTGAGAATGGCCTCGTGATCGACCTTTAGATCCTTCAGCCGGCCGTCTTGGAAGCCAAAGACCCAGCCGTGCACGATGGGGAAGCCGTTGGCCTCGTAACACTGCTGGACCGCCGCCGTCTTGATGACGTTGCGGCATTGCTCAATGATGTTGAGCTCCACCAGCCTATCGTAGCGCGCCTCCTCGTCCGGGATGGCGTCGAGCTCGGCCTCGTGCAGCCGGTAGACGTCGCGGATGTTGCGCAGCCAGGGATTCAGGATACCCAGGTCGCGAGGGGTCATGGCAGCTTTGACACCACCGCATCCGTAGTGACCACAGACGACGATGTGCTTGACCTGCAGGTGCTGGACGGCGTAGTTGATAACGCTCATGACGTTGAGGTCGATGCTGCAGACAAGATTGGCGATGTTGCGGTGGATGAAGGCCTCTCCGGGGCCAAGTCCCGTGATCTGCTCGGCAGGGATGCGAGAATCCGAACACCCAATCCAGAGGTATTCGGGCTTCTGTCCAGCCGTCAGTTTTAGGAAAAAATCCGGATCCTTCTTGGTCTGCTCAGCGGCCCAGACCCGATTGTGTTCAAATACGCGGTCATGGGTCTGTTGCAGGTAGGTTGCGAGTTCCTTCTTTTGGTCCGCCATGCTGGCAGTTGATGCGTTGGCACTCGGGTTGGTGGTGGTGGTGGTTGTGCTGGCAGCGGCAGTGGTGGTGGTGGTACTTTTTTGCCCGGATGCTGATGGTGGGGCTGCAGAAGACGATGATGACTGAGCAGTACCAGTTCCTGACGGTCCCGAGGCTATGGAGCGAACCGATTGCAACACAGATGGGTGTGGAGGGCGAGATGAATTATTTTGGCAACTGGAAGCGAGCCTTTGTAACTGTCGCAAATGAAACTGCGGGCGAGCAGCAGCGGACAGCCGGATTTTAAACATGATCGGCCCAACGACAGGACAGGACAGGACAGGGCAGAGTTAGTAAGAAGTCTCTTGGTTTCTTCTTTGCGCTCTCTGCAGGAGAGAGTTTTTGCCAGGCGTACCACAAAGGCCGACTTTGTTGAACGCTAACGACGAATCGGGCAAAATACCGCAGTTCCCTCTGCTCTCGTTCTCTCTACCTTGCAGATAGATGCACCCCCCGCGAAAGAAGAGTGAAAGGTGGGTGGACCTTGCCAAGGTTCGTCAGCCAAGTTGGGGTACGATCAGGTAACTGCTGCGGAAAGCTGCCAACTAGGCCAGGTATCTCTCTGTTGTGTAGATGCTTAAACACGATGAAATTTGGTTGGGGAAGACGTTTAAATTTGATCAGCTGCCAGCCTCACCGAGGATGATCAAATTTCACAATAAACCATAGTGTCAAGTAAAGTGAAGACCCCAAGAAAAAGACAAGGGAAAAAAATTAAACAAATTAAACAGAAAAACTTGTTCGCGTCGCTACAGAAATAAACACCAACTAAAGATAGGCGGCGCTGGAAGTGCACTGGCACAGGAGGGGCAGGACTTTCCTGAAGGGTTAGCGTTGGTCTTGGCGCTCAACATGATCCTAGACTTGCCTACGCCTATTCGCTGATCGAGTAAGACTGAACCCCACCCCCATCGAGGGAAAACTCAACAATCGGTATGGGAATCGAAAAAATCCCATGTTGAGGCACTGCAAATCTGTGCCTGATCAGGTCTTGCAGGCTTCCATGGGTTGCCATGGATAGAAGTCATAGGAAAATATTGGGGTATATGGATCACCAATGCATTATTAGGTATTATGCAAAATTCCTTGGCAAGAGAACTCTGATTCTTTATTGATTACCTTAGGTAGCTACAAGGAGAAGATTTTCTTGACATGAGCGGAGTCATCCTAAATAAAAGCTACCATCCTTGGACGACCTGACACGCACACAAAATCAGTACCATGGCGTGACTCCAGTTCAAAGCTTATCAAGAAGTGTGACACGGATCAACTTCGTAGCAGATGTCTGTCTATATCATTGCATGTTGTAACTTGAGGCGGGGGCGGCACTACCGATCGGAGTTAGTCCAATGATAACAATGGGCGAGGTTTTCTTTGGCAGCACGCCAAGGTGCGAACCGCTTGTTCTTCGCTTCGTATTCAATACCACTCGTTTCCATTTTCCGCGTACTTGAACAATACGCTGCGTACCGGCACACTAGGCATGTACTCCGTAAATAGAACAAACAGCCATCATACCTTAAAACGACAACAACGAATGTGCTGCTATGTGGACCAATGTCCCGCAGCACAGAAACTCGACCTACTGTATACATACTGCTCGGAAACGTTCTTCCAGCCCTAAATGAGGGCACATGTCTTTCAATAAAAACTCTCTCTAGAACTAGCTATAGTAGACGCGAGCACTTGACTAGGTCGGCATTTGAGAACCCCCTTTGTCTCTCACTTCACCTGCTCAACTGCTGCCCCTGAGCATGGTAGCCCCTTTTCCATCCCACCAAGACCACACGCCCTAGTTCTGGACCAGGTCCATTACTACGCGGGTGCCCCGCACCTTGTCCGTTCCGCTTCGGTGTACAGATATATCATAATGGAGGTGAAAAGTATAAAATAGCCTTTGACGATCTACTTCATGCAAGGCACATTGCAGATCCAGGAAGAAATATGACAAGGCCCAAGCTGGTTCTCCTATTGGAACTGCAAGAAAAATGCCAAGGAACTCTCGCCACAAAGAGGGTTTGAGCCGTAAACCAGGGGACGCGGTGGTCGACGACGATTGGGTGAACGAGGCGTTTAGAAATCATTGCAGTGTTTCTGCGTCAAACAAACTGCCCGGACTGGTGAATCGACACGTCCTGAAAACGGAACCTTTCGTATGACCACCTTGATCCCATCCACGCGAGCTCTTGCATCCTGCGCTGTACGCCCAACACGAGAAGGTCAGTCTATGCGAAAAAAAAACCTCACAGGCACGTGAGTTTGGTCCTTTCTCTGCAGTGTTCATAGTGTTCCATCCGCCATTTGCCTCCATCGTTCACGAAGCGTCGTGCTGAGAGTGTCATGCCGGCGTATGCGGAGTCGAGACCGCTTTTGACATGTGCAAAAGCCAAGGGAATACCGACCTTCATTGATATGTTATTCCATAGACCGGATCCCTCGCATACCTTCACATGCTTTCAAAAAGGTGTAGCCAAATATTGCCAAGTGAGGTGCTCATGATTCTAAGACGATCAAAACGCCGTTGATCCATGCTTTCATAGATTTCTACTTTTTTTGTTGTACATTATATAAAACATTGCCGTGCCGTCGCAATAGTACAGGTAAGTATAAACATGGGGGATGCGTTGCGAGTTGTTTTACAGTCTCGTCGCGTTTATGAAATCCTCTTTCCGGTCGACGACAGCTTATAGCTGGGAGGTGGCGTATACTTGGGCTTTGCTGCTTGTTTGGGTTCTAGTATACCCAGCTGCAATGGGGACAAAGCCAAGTTAGTATGGTTTGTCACACACACACAAAAAAAAAGGGGTTTGAACAAACGGAGGACGCACCATGGTCAACAGCTTCCACACGACATCTGTGGGTTGTGCTCCAACACCAACCCAGTATTTTGTTCTTGTGATATCCAGTCTGATGTCCTTGTGCAGCTTGCCAGAGCTGTCGTATGAATCCGGCTTGGGAATCGGGTCGTAGGTGCCAAGCACCTCCATAGGTTTCGAACCAAGTGCCGTCCTGTGGGAAGAAAGAAACAGTTAGCAACCTTAACGCTGCAAGATCTAGATTTCTTTTTGTTGGACAAGACCCGTATATACCTGGCTTGGGTAACAACAATGTTGTAAAGGGGCTGGTGTGGCCGCCCGAAGCGGGCGAGACGGATTTTGACGACCATGGCTCGTTTTGCACCAATTGACGATCGAAAAGCGTTGATCAGATGTGCTGGGCACAGCTTTGAGGTGCAAGCAGCAAGGACTGCCTCGGCGAATGTTTGTATTGTTCGGTATCGACTCGCTAAATCGATCAAGCCCGCTGGTCCAAATGTTGTCGTTATTGAATCCTCGCGACTGGAGCCGACGGGTCGCGACGGTCGTGACGCTAAATTGAGCAGAGAGCTCCAAAAATTTGGGCGGGTAACGGCACATGGATCTTCCGACGAGCTCCCTAAGCGAGCCCCACTTGTGTGCAGGAGAGCGAATGTACACGTGATTTAAAACGTGACCGATGCCATGCTGGGCAGGACCATTGAAGAAGGGGCCGCCCATGTACGTAACGTACATGTGATGTCAAGGTTGGCTCATACAAATTGCACCTGCCCGTCGATGTGTCGTCATTTGGTGGCTCGCAAGACGAATAATTTTTTGACCTATTATTTCAAAAATCCGCGTATAACCCGCTCAATCTCAAGAAGCATGCGCATCTGAGGAAACGGTCAAGACAAGAGACAACCAGACTGAAACCCCAGCTATACATTTGCAATCACCATGGCCCTTAAGGTGAGCAGCAAGATATGTATAGGCAACTTCATCAAGTATCAGTCTTTGTCTCTAATCGCTTGTCTGACGCTTTACCCGGATTCAGACCCTCTCCGCAAAGGCAGCCACTGCTCTTGATCAGGAGCTCATGAGCACCTGCGCCTTCTCACTCGACCAGTTAATGGAGCTTGCTGGACTCTCTGTCTCACAAGCTGGTAGGTCTGGATCGCTATAGGCTTTGTTTTATTTACACCTGCCTAGAATACTAACATTTATGCGGTTCGCAGTGTTTAAAGTCCACCCACCTGCCCGAGGACGCCGCATCCTCGTTGCTTGTGGACCTGGAAACAATGGTAGGTCCAACTCATTTCCTCTGCCAGCCGAGGCAGTTTCTAATCCTTTTAGGTGGCGATGGTCTTGTTGCTGCTAGACACCTTCGACACTATGGATACCAACCATCTGTCTACTACCCCAAACGAGGCAAAAATGAACTCTACCAGGTACGCTTAGAGATTCCGTATGTCCCACGAACCATCCATCGATCTCGAATCCATGCTTCCCCCAATCTCGAACACCCATCAGCACACCTTATTCTTTTTGGTGGTGCTGGCTACCTCATGCAGGAACAGAATAAAACTTTTGCTCTAGTCTGGGCTTCTTTGTTCTGGTTTTAAAATAAAACAATGAATGGAGATTGTTTTTATAACACACGAAAGATGCTCTCTGCACTCGGACTCCCATCTATTCCCATCAGTGTGCATTCCTTTCACGCCTGTTTTTGTTGGTTCGGATGCTAATCGTATCTGCAGCGTCTGACAAAGCAGCTAGAGGACCTCGAGGTCCCCTTCGTGGATGACTTTGGTGTTGCCCTAAGCGCATCCGATCATGTGGTGGACGCCATATTTGGTGTGTGATTCCGATTTGTGGGCACTGACGCAAAACTTTATATTTTTGCTGATGACGAACTGTTGCGACTATAGGTTTCAGCTTCTCTGGTGAAGTTCGTGAGCCATTCCCAGCTGTTATCTGGGCTTTGGCAGAGACAAAGGTCCCAGTGACCTCGGTTGATGCGCCCTCGTCGTGGGATATCGAGCATGGCCCTCCAGAGCCTGGGCATGTTGGGTCCAACTTTATTCCTGCAGTCCTAGTCAGCCTCACCGCGCCAAAGCCTCTGGCCAAACACTTCAAAGGCCGTCATTTTGTCGGTGGCAGGTATGTTGTTCCTTACAAAAAAAGCTTCGTCTTTGCTCAAGCTGTTGGTCTTGTCGATTCATGAGTGAGACATAACATGGTCCTCACCAAATGCAGGTTTGTCACGCCGGCGATCGCGAAAAAATACAACCTCGACTTGCCCGACTATGACGGGCTCGATCAGATCGCCGAGGTTGCAGCAGGCAGCGCCAGCCCCGAAAAACTTTGAAGTTGTTGCACTACGGGTGCTCGGTGAGGTGTCGTTGTATTCTGAGATTCGCCCAGCCGCTCGTTTGGAACCAAGGGCCGCAGCTTTATTCATTGTCACCGTACGCCCATCGCTCTGTCGTCTGCATGTGCCAATTCCATTGTCTTCATATAACTGCACAACCTCCCGTACGGCTGTTTGGGCACACGGGGCTTGGACATTTCCCATTGTCCATCTCGGTGAGTTCGACCTTTGTCCCATTCGCGCACTCGAGCAGCGGGGGATGGAAGTCATGACAAAATGCGACGTATACCAAGTACTCTTTCCCACAGACAGGGCATTCAGCAGTGTGCTCAGTGCACATCTAGGCCGGCCAGTAGGACCGCCTGACGAGACCGTCGAACGGGCCTGAGGAACTTCGTGGTTCGGGTTTGTCTCGTTGATTCGGTTGCCAATAGGCACGAAAAGGGTTCAGGTCTGATTGAAAAATGGACCCGAGCTTTGAACATCCACGATTCGTCAACTTTTTTTGGTTGGCGATTTTGCGATAACAGAACAGGTGTAATGCGATCCAAAATGTGGACAGCGCTCTTGTCGAAGTTTTTGGGCTCTGCGTTAGATGTTATATTTCCTCTGAGCAGACAAGGACTTGATGGTGATGTGTCTTCAGATCGATGATGGAAGCGTGGCGTTGGGCGAATACCAGACGCCAGGAACAATATCTCCGGATGGACCCGCCGGCCGCTCACCCAAACTCTTCCAACGTTCGGCCTGCTGCAGGGGACGCTGTCGACGACGATTGTGGGGGGTAGCCGGAGTTATTTGCGGGCAGGCTTCGGGTCAGGCCGCTTCAGCCGACTTTTAACTTTTTCAAACTTACTGGCTTGTGCTGGACCCTGCCCTTTTGTTCTCTTGTTATAAGCGAGAGTGCTCGTAGCTAGGGTTGTTTTGTAGGTGCGCATCAGACACCGTCCATCTGAGGCACCGCGGCAAAGAAGCTGTGGCGAAGTCGCACTCGCAGCATGGCCTAGCGTACCGACGCAATGGTGACAGGCTTGACTTTGGGGGTGGGTTGTGACAGCGAACCAAATTGATGGGCGGCCCTCGACGATGCAACACAAGCTTGGGTGGTGCAGACCACTGCTTAAGTTGGGAAAAGAACTATAAAGCCAGGCAAGGGAGCCCCTTCACCTTCCCAACTACAGTAGTTCCTTTAACCCTCTTTTCTGTTTAAGCAAGTGTGGCGCGTGTCCGTGAGGAAGGGAAAAAAAAGCTGCTACTCCCCTCTTCACCCGCCCAGATTATGCTCTCTCTGGGGACTACCCGCCGCTCGACTGGGCTTTGTGTGGTGGCGCTTGCGTGCGTTATTGCACTCGCAACAACGCCCAGGGCCCGGAGCAAATGCTCCTGAATTCCCCTGACATGGCCCCGCCACCCGACAGGAAAAATCGGGGCCTGACAGGTCTAGCCTTCTTCTACTGGAAGAACAGCAGAGGCGTTTCGCAAACATGCCAAAGATGGATCTTTTTTGCGTTTGTGAATAAGGGCTATGTACTCGGAAGGGTTCACTTCAACCGTGTGGCATAGGATGAACAAATTGCAAATGGGGCGCTTTTTTTTTCTTTTTTTCTTTTTTTTTTTTCCAAATGACAACGAATCTATAATTGTCTGCCTTGCTTTGATATGCGTCGCTGGCGAAGATGCTGGAAGTTTTGAGAAGTTTCCTTCGGGAACTTTAGATGCGACATTCTGACACTAAAACCTCCGGGTTTAGGTTACACGCAGATCTGGGAACCGTTGCTGCCCAAATATTGCAATTAATACCGCGTTGGAGCAAATCCCTACACAGTTATAATAATTATAATATTAAGAGAAAAAAAAGGGAGAAAAAAAAAAACAGATGAAAAAAAAAGCTTGGCCCGAGAACCCTGAATCGGGGGTTCGAAGCGCAAAGCTGAACCGTTAGTCGGGCGGTCGGGGACTTTGAGACCGGGGCAGCCTGCCAAGCAAACGGTGGTACACGGTTTGATGGACTCCCAGTGAAAATTGAGCTCCCAAGGTACTATGGTAAGTTGACCTTCGGCGGTAAGTTGGGCCGGCGCGACCGCATCCACAGTCGTATTCTGATTTTTTTTTCCCTTTTCCTCTTTTTTCATTCGCTCCCCGATCCTATCAAAAAACGTATACCCTTGCTCACCACCCAGCAATCGTGGTCTTTTCTTCCTCTCTCTTTTTTTTTTTGTTTTACCCGAATAGTATACGTACAGTATCTCTCCACCGTTTAGTTCCTTTCCTTACTCTTGTGGTAACGAAGTGGTGAGGGGCTGAGGCTGGGACAGGGCTACCTTATCCCGTCTAACTCGCCCGATCGCTGCACGACACGCATTTGGCGTGACCGTACCCGAAGATCGGGTGGATCAAGGACACCCTGCTGGCGAAAAATATTACCCGCTCTGTTCTCTCTGTCTTTTATTTTATTTTAATTTTTTTTTTTTAAAAAAAAAAAAAATGTCTCGCGCAAAGACAGGAGGTAATAATTTACTATACGTTTCTGGACGTTATATACACCGCCCAAGTTGACCTCGATGGAGAGTGCTCCGAATCTCATGCATTGGTAAACTAGGTAGGAAGGTAAGTAGGTGTGTATGTGCTTGCAACGGTTTACCTTGGCATACATAAAACCACTAATTGGTAAAAGCATCCCACCTTTAATTAGTACGGTAACACCAGTAATGTGGCGCAGAGGCCGGGCACAAAAAGAAGACGAAGAAAACAACACCAAGTCAAAACCTACTGCTCCGTACCTACTCCGTACACACGAGGAGCGCCACCATGTGCATGCCCCGCTTTCTCTTGAGCTGCCTGCTTGCTGGCTTTCTTTTGTACTTGGAACCCCGCCATCAAGTGGTATTGTGGTAAGTAGCAGCCGGCAGACCCATGCAAGCCATGTCACCGAACTTTCGTTCGCTTTTTGCCCCATTACAGGTATGGATCCCCGGTGATATGCACCTTTAGTGTGGCGCTGAGGAAAGTGCTTCGTGGTATGATGATGTTTCGAGAGGGAGACTCTTTTTTTTCTTTCTTCTTCTTTTTGAGTTTAGAGCGTCTGATCTTGGCTGTAACTATTTTGTTGGACAAATGCGATGCGACATACCAGTAAGTAATACTTGCATGCCGGATATTCCGCCCAAGTCGCCTCACTCGTTTTCTTCACCGAGGCGAACCGCCCCCTTGGCATTTCTATTTGTACTCCTCTGTGCCAAGTAGGTCGATCTCGCCTCTGCCGACCTATCACACTTGTTTGCCTGCCGCCAAAAAGCCAGCGTTTACAGTTATACTATTTGCGGGCGCATCTTTCATTTCATTTCTTTTTTTTTTTTTTTTTTTTTTTTTTTATTAATTGAGACGCAAGAACTGCAAGGTTGTACAGGGTACATGTGTGTAATCCTCTTCCTGACCGAGTCCAGGCTGCCGTCTACGTAACCCGGCCCGGCTCAAGCTCCGTGTCTTGAATTCCTAAAGTCGCATCGTTGCCTGTAACGTCAAGTGTAGTTATAATACCCTCTTATGTGTTAGATGGGCCTAAAGAATACTTTGGGAATTTGGTTGGAGAGTGGCAAAATACTTCAGATTCACCAGACCCACCTCCTCGCGCATGCTAAGTTTGTACCAAGATATCATGCATTTTGGACCAGGTGAGCATGACCCAACTTCTCGTTGCAAATCCTGGTGCCATGTGAACTTACACGCTCGTCATCAATGGTACTCTGTAGTTGCAACGAAAAGTACGTTGTACGAGTTTATCATCCTTCAAAGTTGTTACCCATTCGTTTTGATATCAGAAGGCAGGATGGGGGTGGTGGCGGCCCACTTCACCCGGCTTGCCGGGATGCACACCATGTGGTAGTCCCTTGCCGATGAGCTGCCGGCCCGCATCCCAGTATAACAGTGACAACTAAGTATAGGTCCAGATGCAAAACACTATTTTGCAAAAGTGTATACAGTGGTACTGTGTGGCATCGACATTGTATTAGAGCCTCTTGGCTCACTTGGGATTATACCTGTATTACTAATCAAGTACTATCCTATTATGTGACTGAAAATGCAAGGGATTACGTTGTAACCCATCATTATGGACATGGGCTTTTTGTCTGTGGCGGAGGTTGCCGCTCCAACAAGTAGTTTGCCGCCGGCAGTTCCTATTCAGATCACCGAATCGGCATCTCCCAAAATTGGATGAAAGGAACGAGCAAACAAAGGAACAAAAAAGGAAAGTGGCGAAGACAATAAAATATTTCCGGAGTATTTTGATACAAGAAACTGACTAAACTTTTGCCAGTTTTTCGGTGGCAACGCGGGAAACAGTTTCTGCAAGGTTCTACAGTACTTCCCTGAGTGTAAATCACGTGGGAAGGTATGAGTCAAAACTTTGCTTTGACTTGATGCCCAAAAATCCAAAATCCAAAGGAGCCCAGCCAATTTCAAAATATTCATCCAGTCCACTTCGTCGACAACATTTGTCCCTGTACGTGGTATTTCGGTCCAGACCCCTATGACGCAATATGGTGCTATTCGACAATTCTCGTCTAATGTTCCTGGAAGGTATATCCATGCTTCCGCGCTTAATTCTTTGCTTTGCCGTGCACTACCTGTTGTCAAGGTTTCTTTACAAGCCCCAAAATTACGTCATGGTTTGTTTCGCAAACAATTGGAAGTCTAGAACTTCCAAAAGGACTGCTGAGTAGGGCAACCTTTTCTCTTTTCTCTTTAAGAGAAAAAAAAACCAAAAAATAAAAAAAAACCCCCCAAAAAATCAAAGATCTTCAGCGCTATACCTCGGCTTGTTTAATATCTTTAATATCATTACCGCTTTACCCCTACTAACCGCGCCTAGTTTCGTCTTATAGGTACATAACTGCAAAGTACCTACATACTCCGTACCTAACAATCAAGTTCATCTCCCTGCTGATTGGATGTACCCGATGGCCTGTCAATGTTCCCCCGGTACCACATCACCGACTCAAGCAAAGCCTTCCCATTTCTTAATGGTACCACAATCATGTCCCGCTCGATGACATTGCGCTATCTTTGTTTGATGACTACCACTACGTATCACGGCACTGCACGACTTGCATGACTTGCACTTCAAGGCTTCCGACTCCACCTACTTAATACTACCACGCGCCTACCTGTGGTAGCGCTGCATAGTCTACCATACCTAGTACGAGTACTATGTTGTACCTGAATAGCCCCCAATTTCTTGGCACCTATCACGCGCCAAGGTCCATCAGAGTGGTAGATTTGAGATATCCAGATTCAAATCTCCACCTTGAAAGATAGGACAGTTGGCACCATGGCCAACCAATGTCGATCTACCAATTCTTGTATAGTGATTGTCTTGCTGACTTCCCACCACCTTCCAGGGACATGATCGTTCATCAGGTGGGTAAAGGACCCGGTCTGCAACTCAAGTGATTTGCAGGCTCTGTACCACGTTAGGTGACTGACAGACGGGGCACTTTCTTCCTATGGCATAGCGGTCGGTGCCTCTTTTCCTGGATACCAGGCATGAATCGCACCCACCCACTCACTCGCTCACAATGCATACTATAGCAGTTTTCCACGTAATCTTGCCTCACAGGCCCAGACTAGCACCGTGTTTCCATCAAAACCGCACAAGGGAAAAGCGGAAAAGCCACAATCTGACACCCCCGCCATTTTTTTGATGGGGATTTTTATGAGTATGTGACTGATACGGCAGGTGGCGACCAGACCAATGTCTACAATTCTTTGGTATACAGTAACACGACGCAGTGACCCATGTGGGTGGCCAGTGTGTTGTCACGCCACAAGTATGCATCGAAAATGTGTCCGACAAATGGCAAACAACTTCAGGATCTCTACTCCGGTAGATCTGTACCTGTGAAAGATGAAGACCAAACCAGGGATATGACTCCCCCGAGATTGGATCCCAAAAAGCAATTACAACGTTTGGCGGACGTTAACATTTAAAAACAATGGCAATGTTATGGCCTACGCCGTTGGAACCTACCTGAACATGGTGAAAAATTGGAGGCAAAGCCGTCGCTAAGTTTCACAGCGCAATGCGCGTATCAAAGTTTATCGGTAGAGGATGTTCAGGCAGGCCGCAGCAAATGGCGGTAAAGTGCTCGGGCTCGAGAACCGTAGCGAAAAACTTTGTTTTGTTTTTTTTCGGCCTGGTTGCATACAAGGACCCGAAGCTCACAAAGCTAGACAACGCCAAAATGACTACCTGGGTGGACAACATCAAACGGTTTTCAGTCGAGAATGGAGCCGACGACAAGTATTTCTTTTCCCTCAACTACGCCGAACTTAACCAGAACCCTCTGGGCAGTTATGGAGAGAAAAGCCTTGGGTTTATCAAGGAGGTTGCCAACGTTAATGTTGCTGTGTGGGTACAACTAGAAAGGCAAGAAGCCCGATTCCCTCCACCTTTGGATAAACAAACGCACCAACCCTGCATGGAATGGTCGGACCTGACGCATTGTTTCAGAGTGCTCCCGCGAATGGCTCGTCTCGAGTAACATGCCGCCACACGAGATGTGCTCAAAGTTGGCCTCGAGAAAGTCAACAAGCACATACGCAGGGTTGCCCGTCACCGCCCCAAGCTCACGCACCCGCCGCACCCACTCGCCAAACGGAATAGTACACTCGCCGTCCAGGCCAAGCTCCCGGCTCAGCAGGGCAATCATGTCCCCCCAGGGCTGCCTGACCGGGTTGTCCACATGATAGACGGGATACGGCCGGGGTGCGGCGAGCAGATCCACCAGCGTCCCGGCGACGTCTTCCACCGGCGTCCAGGACAGCACACCGCCCAGCCGCGGCAGCATCCCGAGGGTCAGCGACGACTTGATCATGAAGGAAACGTGCTCGGCCTCGTTCCAATACCCCGTGGCGCGCGACGCCGCGATCTGGCCCAGCCGCACCGCCATGGGCCGGAACGCGGCGCCCCAGCGCGGGTCGTGCAGCGTTGCGTCCACCATGAGCTCGCACGCCCACTTGGCCTCGGCGTACCCGGCCGGCAGCACGCTGTCGACCCCGCGCACGCGCTCCTCGGACACGGCGCCGGCGGGAGCGCGCCCGACCACGGCGACCGACGACACGAACTGGAAGACGACGGCCGCGGCGGGCTGGCGCAGCGCCGCGTCGCGCGCCAGGTCCAGCATGCGCCGCATGATGCGCAGCTGCGGCTCGAAGCCGCCCACGCCCCGGCTCAGCGTCATGAGCCAGCCGTTGTGCACAATCTCGCCGGCGCTGCGCGTCAGGTCCTGGTAGGCCGCGTCGTCTAGGCCCAGCGCGGGCTGCGACAGGTCCGTCTCCCAGACGACGAGTTTGGATCTGGCCGAGGCGTGGCGGGGGTCGTTCAGGTCCATGCCCGTCTTGGCGAGGACGGCTTCGTGCTGGCGCGCGGCGGCGTCGCTGTGGGGCCTGCGGCGGTTGAGACAGATGACGCGCGCGACGCTGGGGTCCGCGGCGAGTCTCGCTACGACGTGCGCGCCTAGACCGCCCGTGCCGCCCGTCACGACCACCACGCGGTCTTGGGTCCTCGCGGCTCTGGGTCCGGTCGATTGCTTGGTTGCGGCTTCTAGTTCTAGAGGGGTGGCCCAGCCTTGGGTCATGGTGCGGACGTAGTCCATCACCACGGCCTGGCGGGCCGCTGATTGTCAGGCCGGAAAATCAGTCTTTGGCATGTTTTGAAGGCGTGGCTCTCCAACAGATGATGACGAGGACGAGAGCGGCGTGGAAAGGTCTGGTTCTGACCCGGTTGGACTCGTGTCGGCACTATATACATCGACTGCCGAAACCGTCGACGCCAGGATGGACTTTTCAGACTTTGTGCTCTGATGAAAAGAATGCCCGGCGGTAACCGACAAACCTGACGGTGGCTTACGACTGCTTGGACTCTGTAATTCGACGAGATTTTGCACATATAAAATCAGCTCAGCAACGGTCCTCGCCTCCATCAGGGCACCCTGGTCTACTTCGAGCTTCAGAGCACCTCGGATCTCAGACGCCAGTTCCATGTTCATGAGCGAGTCGATGCCGAGATTCGCAAGCTCGCTGTCGTGGGTGACGTCGCATGCATCGAGGCCTGAAAGTTGGATTAGGATATTGATAAGCGTGGGTGCAACTTCCGGCTTCTTTGCGCTCCTTGTCGCCGTAGAGTCCGAGTGAGATTTGGCGGGGTGGACTACCGACGGCGCGGACATGTGCGTGGCGTATCTCGCCTCGAGTTGTCCATTGTCGACAATGTTTGTAAAAGGTACCGTCACTGCCGAGTGTGACTTGGATACCGGTCGTGTTGGCTCGGTACGGCTAACCCCAGCGCAACGTGCAATTGTCCTCTGCATGTTGGACCGAGGCACTTTGGCCCAGCTCACACCGAGCATGACCTCGAGCAGCTTCCCGGTTGAAGCATCGAAAGCAAACACGTCACTGACAGCCGATTTGTCGGACGTGCGGTGATGGGTCGCCAGCACATGCATATCAGACGGCGGACGATGGTCCTCCGGGCCCGGGACTCTCAGCCACCGCTCCAGTCCGCTGAAGACGTAGATGCAGGCGGGGTCCCGATCCACGGCCAGGCAGTTCATCCACATCCCGGCAACCTGCGCCAGCGTGTCCGCCGTGCAGGGCTTGATCCACGACGCCTGCCCGGCGTGGTCGTCGTCGAGTCGGCGGTTGACAATGGCTGCCGTCTGTCTGTCGCGGGATGTCAGTCTTTGGATGCCACGGTACTCGGCGCAGTACTCGACCACGTCCTCAAACATGTGGTAGACGCTGTTGTGCGAGAGGCTGTTGTCCAGATCCATGGCGCTGCCGTGCAGCAGCCGCTCAATCTGGCCCATGTCAACGAGGCGTGCAAACTGCGCCACTTCTCGTCCGACTACCGGGTCGCCGTGGGAGGCGAGGGTGATTTTCCCCGTCGTGTGCACAATCTTGTTCTTGGAAGCCGAGTCGAGTCTGTCGGTGCTGTAAACCTCAAAAAGGAACTCGGACCTGTCGCCATGGTCTCGGTCGACATATCCATCATGGCCACTGTTCTTGGAGCCAAGAAGACTACATTGTGTCGAAGCGGGCGGCATCTCAAGCCAGACCATATGATCCGGGTTGTCGCAGAGGGGTGCGGAGCAGACCACGTCGGATATGAGCGGCTGTCTTCCCAATGCAGAGAGTAAACTGCTGCTGTCTCGGTCATCTCCAAGGCCGGGAGGTGTGCAAATGGTCATGCACAGAGCCTGAACAACAAGGTCCAGCTGCACAAAGACGGGGCAGACTGCAGCCGTCCGAGCCATTAAATGGCCATCTAGAAGCTTCTTGTAGCGGGGGTGTTTGTTGTTGACACGGAATCTGATCTTGTCACTGTCGCCGTCTACCAGGCCGTCAAAGCAGACCAAGCCACTGGGTGAAGCAGCGTTGTGCGTAGCCTCATCTTCTCCCGCAGCCCCTGGCAGGTCTTGGGGCAAAGGGAGACGATCGAGCCAGTGACGCGAGGGCTCAAACTGGTACGGCGGGAGCAGCAAGGGCGGCGATGGGTCACTCCTGGCCTGTAGGGGATGGTGTGCCCAGAACTGTGTAGCTGGCCCGGCGCCGGCTCTCCAGAGATTCAGCGTTGCGTCCACAAGACCGTCCCAGCACTTTGTAGACTTGGCTGCTGGACCGCCGCTGCTGGTGATGGCTATGGGCTGGAACTTGAAGTGCCCATCCGGCTGGTCGACGAGGGCCCGGCTGGCCATGTTGGTGATGGTGGATGCGGAGCCCGCCTCGAGGAAGATGGCCCCCGTGCTCTGGTACCTGTCGGCCAGCCGCTTGACGGCATGATGGAAGTATACCGGGTTCCTCATCTGGCTAGGGAAATATGTGGCATCCAGCGCCTCATTTCCAGCCTCAAACTCGACGGCCTTTTCCACATGAATAGTCTGTTTGCTGAAGGTCAAGGTCTGAGCGCACCGTGCCAGACCCTCAACAAGGTGTGGCTCAACGAGAGGACTGTGAAAGGCATGCGACACGTTCAGAAGCTTTGCCTTGACCGACTTGTTGTTGGCTCCCGAAGCAGCAGCACGGCCGTTGTTCAAAGTCAAGTCCCTCGCGATAGCTTCCACAGCAGCGGTGGTGCCAGAGAGCGTGAAGCTGCGAGGCCCATTGTAGCACGCCACGGCCGCCTGGCTGCCGGAGCCCGCAACCACGTCCCGCACGTCAGCCAGGTCGGCCTCGACGGCGAGCATGCGCCCTCTGTCGGCGCCCCAGCGATCGCGCACGAGACGGGCGCGGCCGACGACCAACCTGACCGTGTCCCGCAGGCTCAGGACGCCGGCGACGCAGGCTGCAGCGAACTCGCCAAAGCTGTGGCCGACGACCGAGGCCGGCTTCACGCCGCAGTCCATCCAGCAGCGGGCGCACGCGTACTGCAGCGCCAGGAGCGCCACCTGCAGCTGCACGGGGTCCGCGAGCGGCGTGGTCTGGAATATCGCCGGGTAGATGCTGCCGGCGCCCTGGGCCCTGGCGACGCCGTCGACCTCGTCGAGGTACTTGCGCAGGATGGTGGTGCGGTCAAACGTGTCCCGGTCGAGACCGACGCTGGTCGACACCTGACCGCCAAAGCACAGGATGACGGGCTTTTGGACCGGGAGGGGTGTGGAAGCGTCGGCGTGCGGCTGGACATGATCCCCAAAGGCTTGAAGCTTGCGCTCGAGCTCGTCCAGCGTGGAGGCCTTTGTGAAGAGGCAACGGGGGAGGGTCCGGTCTCTTTGGCGGGATGCGCTTGCCGATATCTTTGCCAGCGGCGACGGTGCAACGCCGGCTGACTTATCCCTCAGGTTGGAGATGAATTTATGGAGTGCTCCTGCACATCGCCGCAGGGCCTGCTCGTCGTGGGCCGAAAGCCAGAATGGGTACTGCCGGTCACCACCACTCTCCTCAACATTCATGGCTAGTCTTGTCTTTCCAACCCGTGGCGGCTGCTTGACAAGGATACACGTGTTGGAACCCGAGGCACCGTAGCTGTTTACCAGTGCTACTTTGTTTGGGACATCCCAGGCTTTGACCGACCCTGTCTTTTGGATGTCGATCATGTCGGCGGGGCTAGCTTTGAGAGATGGGTTGATGGTGTTGAAGGAGACCTGTGGAGGAATTTTGGCCTTGCACATCATGAGAACGACCTTGATGAGCGAGATGACACCTGCCGTGCACTCGGTGTGGCCAATGGCTCCCTTGACGGAGCCGAGGGAAAGTGGCGTATGGCGTTTCGAGCCGCCAAAGACTTGTCGTATTGCGCCGTACTCGGCCGGATCACCAACTGCAACATCCACAAAGTAAGCAGAGAACGGACAGGAAAAAAAGAAGGACTCGACTCACCAGCCGTCCCAGTGCCATGAGCCTCAATCACTGATACATGGCTCGCGTCGACACCGGCCTTGTCCAAGGCGGTGCTGAAAAGGTCCGACAGGGACGACTCATTAGGCACGACGATGGGCGTCGAGTTACGATTCTGCTGCACCACGGTGGCGCCAATCACGCCGAGTATCTCATCGCCGTCGGCGAGAGCCTTGTCCATCCTCTTTAGAAAAACGGCCGCGACGCCGTCCCCGCGGCAGTATCCGTCGGCGGCGGCATCAAACGGCTTGCACTGGCCCATGGGGCTCAGGAACGACGCGGCCCCCAGGTCCTGGAACCACTGCGGCCCGCACATGACAAAGGCGCCGCCCGCCAGCGCCGCGTCGCAGTCGCCGGCCAGGATTGCGCGGCACGCCTGGTGGATGGCGACGGCGGATGAGGAGCACGCCGTGTCGAGGGTCACGCTCGGGCCGGTCCAGCCGAAAAAGTGGCTCACCCTGCCGGCCACAAAGGCGCGCAGCTGGCCAGTGGCGGAAAAGGCCGTGGGCGCGTGGCAGGCTATGTTTTGCTCGTAGTCGCACGTGCTGCAGCCGACGAAGCAGCCGACGCGGTCACTATTAGTACTGCTGCTGCTGCTGCTGCTGCTGCTTCTGCTGTTGTTGTTCAAGTGACCCGCCTGCTCGACTGCCTGATACGCGACCTGCAGCATGAGCCGCTGCTGCGGGTCCATGGCGGCGCTCTCGCGCGGCGTCTTTCCGAAGAAGCGGTGGTCGAATTCTTCCGGCGCCGAGAGTAGGTTCGCGAACCACCTGCGTGACTGGTCTGGCGTGCGCAGCATGGTCTTGTCGAAGGGGCCGAAGCGGTCTCGGGATACTGGGACGTGCTGGGACTTGCCGGCGCAGAGAAGGTCCCAAAAGTCTTGGAGGCTGTCTGCGCCGGCCACCTTTGCCGACATGCCGATTATTGCTATGTCGTCTTTTGAGTATGGTGTGGTATCTGGGGCTGGGTAAGCAAGCAAAGCAGATTTATCTAGTTAGCAGGTTCTTTTTTAAATTCAAAAACACCCAAGGCAGTGCAGGGCTCGTACAGTAGTACTCGGTCGGGCCTGTGCCCGCAGCATGACGGCTCATGTAGTTGTACTTTACGCGCGACGCAAGCTCGGAAAACATGGACGGCGGTATAGGCCTCTCGAGACCAAACACGATGACCTCGCCGTCGCGCAGAGATTCACGCTCTACCGTCCGAAACGTCTCGAACCATCGCAGTGTGTCGACCAGGATGGCGCGCAACGCATGCTGGTGCAGGCGACCTTGGTGAACCGTGCCCTTGCCATCGTTGAGGCGTGGCGGCAGGCAACAGGCCGATGCGTCGGGCAGCTGGAACTCGGGGTGCGCGTCGCAGAAGGCGTCGAGCTTGGCGGTTGAGTCGCTGTGGTGGGTGTCGTGGTACCGGCCGTGAAGACCAGATACGATGGTGGATTGTATCGATGCCGCTTTGAGCGAGTGCCGCAAGGAGGGGAGTGTATGCAGAGGTCCGGTTATAGTGGCGCTATTTCGGTCGAACCAGTTTGAAATGTAGGTTTCTGGGAAGCTCTTGAGGATGCTTTCCAGAGCAGAGGGAAAGCTGCCATCGGCGTCCAACTGCTGCCATGAGATGCTGAGCGCTCCCGACTTGGGTGCTCCTGGCCCCTCGTGTATATCCACCACACTTCCGATAAGCATGCCAAGCCGGATGGCTGCGGCCGCATACATCCTGAACTGAGCCTCATTCCTGGAACTCGTGACGACAAAGGCACTCAGTAGACCAACGCAGTAGCCGACCGCCTCGGCCCGTCCCGAGTCGCTGGACTCTGGCCCTGAGGACTGTAGGCCGTGGTCCATGCCAGCGCGGACCAAGAAATCGCCATACTGCGCTAGCTGGGCTACGAGTACGAGCGGGATGAGAAGCTTGTTGGCGAGCGGAAAGGATATCGATCTCGCCACTCTTGCCCTCTCTTGTGCGGTTGCGTTCCTATCGACGAACCGGCTGAGGCTATCCAGTTGCGTAGCACCCGTCTCATGACAAGACTTGTCTTGGCCGAGAGAGGAGAGGACGGGGCGTGCTGTGGTGTAGTCTTTGACAAGGTTGAATGTGATGTCCAGTAGCCAGCCCTGATGGGAAGTATTTGCAAGTTCACAGATGCCAGATATGGTGCTTAGGTCTATCGACAGCGGCAGAGGGCCAAACACCAAGAGGAGGGGCTTGGTGCCTGCACTTGGGCCGGGTGCCATTGTGTAATTTAGGTGATGATACTGTACTTTAGAGAAATGTTTTTGTGTGTTGTTTGTCCTTCGCAGTTGGAGATTATCTTCATGGACGACAACCATAATATGCACCATAATCAGCTCGATTAAACCTCCAAGGCTTGCATACTATTTAGCAAATTAAGAAGGTATGCTTGATTAAGCGCGCTATCGTTTATTCCGGCAAGCATCCGAGCAAAGGACCGACCCGCTAATCATTCTGGGTCCTACCCTCGTATGCATAGACTTTAGGTAAATGTTTGCACCTCTATGGATACACGAATTGCACGTAAAGTGTACAAAAGCGCAATTTGTAATACGTTTCCATATTGCCTCTTTCGATGCAGTGACACCAAGGCCGCCCATCTTTACCGAAGAGGAAGTAATTCAACCGGAAGGGGAAGTAGTCTAACTGGAAAGGGCCCCATATTATTGACTTCGATAACCGAAATTCTAACCCACTTTCCGGACCGTTGATCGGTGGGGCGGATGGTCGCCAGCTGGTTGAATACATAGTATTAGGTGAGGATATGCAACTGAAGAAAAGTATAAATCAACTTTGTTTTGAGTTTTGTGATATGCAGAAAGTCGGTGAAAGATATCTTGGACATATTCACATGCACGCGGGGGCTAAAAATCGCCCTGCAAATTTTAACCTTGGGTTAAGCTAAGCGAGGATCGACAATCTATAATTCTACGGGCGAACTAGTGTCGGGAGGTACGATAATATAGTTTTAAAAAGGGGACTTTACGACTAAAATCCATGGCCCCTGGCTATTTCCAAGCCATTCCCCCACTTTTCTATATGTGTAAAATACCGCCTAATTAGGAATAGATAACCCTACCATCATAGTACCATGACTTGAAAGTATTGTTACCGTAGTAGAAAGGCATGACACTGCCACCATGCTTACAGGAATATTCCTTATCTGGCTACCACTATATCGATGCTGCTGCCAGCTGGTGCCTTCTACCATGAGTCACAGACGGGCTTTAACCTTGCTCGTCACAAAGCGAGACGTACGCTGGCCCGAGAGAAGCTCTAGATACGTCACACTCGCCTCCTCCACCATACCCTCGTAGTCAAAGTGCCAAATCTTGTGCGAGCGATCCCTAATCTCCTCAAAGCACGACTTTGCCTTGAGAAGCCTCGCCGGGTCCCCCCATTCGCGCTGCTGGTGCAGATCCGTGATGCGCCGGCTGCTGTTGACGAACCACTGGCACCGCGTGCGCCGGACGGCGTCGTAGCTCGCAAAGGCCGCCTCCAGTGCCGCCGCGTGCTGCTGCTGCTGCTGCTGCTGCTTCCGCACGCGCTCCAGCAGCGTCACCAGGCACAGTGCATCCTCCATGCCTATGCCGGCCCCCGCGCCGTGCTGGGGTGCGCTGGCGTGGGCGGCGTCTCCGGCCAGGACCACGCGGCCGCTGTTGAAGGCCGACAGGGGGTATTCGGCGAGGTCGAATATGCCCCACCTAGGCAGGGTCTCGTCGGGTAGTTGTCTGATGAGGTCCACGACTGTGGGGTTGAAGCGGGCAAAGACTCGCAACAGGTGAGCCTTGGAGCCGTCGTTGCAGGTCAGCTGCCGGTGGTCGGGCCACTCGTTGGGGTCCGATACGAAAACCGTCATGCTGACCAGCGTCTGGTTGGAGACGGCGTAGTGCAAGAGGTTACCTCCGGGGCCGAGGTGGTTGTTGAACGTCTTTGCCCTGCGCTCTCCCAAGATTCTGATGGCCGTGTCCATGGGGATCACGGCCCGGTAGGCGGCAATGTGTGTGTAGGTGGGGTATGAGGCCGGGTTTTCCTTTCCGAACATGACCTCTCGAACCTTTGACTTGACTCCATCGCAGCCTATGACCGCATCAACCGTGACCCTTGAGCCATCCCCAAACACCAGTACTTTCCTGCCTGTCCTTCTTCCCTCCTGGTCAGAAACCTCATCAACAATATCCTCCAGCCGCTTCTGCAACTCAACCGCCCCCGACGGGAGCAGCTTCACCATCTGAGCAGCAAACTCATCCCTCCTCACAGCCACGAAACCCTTGACGCCAGCACTGAGCTCATACAGCTGCTCCTGCCACCGGGGGTCACGGCCGGGGTGCGAGTTGAAACCATCGACCCAGCGAAGGTAGTCGTTGGGGTCGTCGGAGCCGGCTGCGCTCGACAGCGGCACGGCGCCGGCGCTCCAGAAGGCCTTGGCGATGGCCGGGTCCAGCCGCTCCATGCAGCGCTGCGCACAGGCGGTGAAGGCAATCCCTGCGCCGACGGCGCCGATGGCACGGGCCTGTTCGTAAACCTTGACTTGTATTCCGCGACGCAAGAGGCCGCATGTGATTGCCAGGCCGACTATTCCGCCTCCGACCACGGCCACTTGGAATTCATGCGGCTTGTCAGTGTCGTTGTTGAAATCCACTGGGGGAGACATGATGGTCAAGTGGCAAGTGATGATAAACTGGGCCCTAAGAATTGGGCAAAAATGGGCCGGCAAAAGAGCAAGTCTAGACTGTTTCTGTCTTCATTGGTTGTTGTTGTTGTTGTTGTTGTTGTTGTTGTTGATTTAAGTGTAAGCTGTGTCTTGGCAGGGGTTGAGCTTGCGATAATTAAGTGGGCATACACAGTGTCATACAGCCAGGGTAATTCCCTGGACACCCTCACTGCTGGCGTACTCAGGTGCCATTGAAACGATAACGAAAGAGGGGGCAGCTTCTTTTTACAAGACATTTTGTACTATATTCCATGACTTGGTCTGTTTTTTATTGACTTGTCATAAATCGTGCATGGAAAGTGGGAAGTGTTATATATTAAGGTTTCGGTTGCCAAAAAAAGGTTGATCGCCCTAGATGCGGTCGAGTCAAGCTTTTGGAATATTATATTGTGAAAAGGATTGAATAGTGCTCATGTTTTCCACAGGATTCGACCATGACAGATTTTGTAGAGCGAGTACCGAAGTAAACCCGAACATTTACCCATACGAAATATACTACGCTAGTTAGACTAGAGGCCGCATATAAAGCAAATATATATCACGGCCAATCAATTGCCTAGCTAACGACTCGGGTTTATTTTATGCCTTGTGTAAATCTTCTGGGACCGTCTCCTTTGTCCTTTTCAATTTCCAGTAAAGGCAACCTTATCCGACATGACATCTCTTCATTCTGCATACTAAAAACAGACATCCAAAATGAAAATCACACTTCCATCACCCGTGTCTCCCCTTCTCTGGGCCCTGGTGGCATCCGCCGTTTCCCTACCCGCTAGGTCCAATTCTTGGCAGCTATTAGCTCCCATCCCACTGGGACCTCAGCAGGAGGAAAGCGTGGCAACGATCGGCAGCGACATTTACATCGTCGGTGGCATCAACCTAGTCCCCGCAAACCCCACCACCATACCCTCCGTGAGCTACATGCAGGTCTACTCCACGACCGCCAACACCTGGCGCCGGGTGGCCGACATCCCCACGGCCGTCAACCACGCCAACATGGCCTCCCTCGGCGGCAAGCTCTTCGTCCTGGGCGCAATCGCCGGCCAGGGGGTCAACTACCCCATCCCCAACAGCTACGCCTACGACCCCGCCGCGGACGCCTGGTCGGCCCTGCCGCCGATGCCCGCGGGCACCGAGCGCGGCGCCTCGGCGGTCGGCGTCTGGGGCGACAAGATTGTCATCGCCGGCGGGCTCAACTACACCGATTTCCTCAACGGCGAGCAGACCACGGTGCCGTGGACGTCCATGTTCGACACCCGCACGCTGCGGTGGGACACGGCGTTCCCCGACCTGCCCGACGGCGGGCGTGACCACTGCGGCGGCGTGGTGCGGGGAAACACGTTTTACGTCGTCGGCGGGCGCGTGAGCGGCGAGAAGAACGTCCGCGGCACGGTCCTGGCCATGGACCTGAGCAAGGCGAAGCGGGAGTGGGTGGAGCTCAAGGGGAAGATGCCCACGCCGAGGGGGTCCATCGCCACGGCCTTGGTGAAGGACAAGATTTACACGTTTGGAGGGGAGGGGAATCCGGTTGGGAACGGCATCTTTGATAATGTCGAGGTTTACGACATCAAGTCTGATAGCTGGCAGGTCCTACCGCCCATGCCGGAGCCGCGTCACGGAACTGCCGCTGCTGTTGTTGGCGATCGCATCTATATTCCTGGGGGTGCGGATAAAGGAGGGGCCGGCGCCGTCGATACTAACCAAATGTTTCTTCCTTGAGGATAGTTGAGCCATGACAAGGATATGCCAACTTTTAGAAGCCCTCTGTACAGTGAATCCCAAGAGCTCAGTGTACAGCTCTACATATCAATGCCGACACCTCATAGGCGGCAAGGAATAGCAAAACAAGTTCTTTATACACTGATGCCGCTAAGGCTGGCTGAAGTAGGCCCAGGTGTCGCATTTTTGCAAAATTCAAGTATTTAGGTCACTTCTGCCACCAATGGTTGCGTGTTTGCATGTGAACATTGGGGTCTTTGATGGCCAACATAAATTAATGTGCAGCGTCATAGGGCATGTGAGTAGTGGGATATCATCCTGTAGGGGGTCGTCAAACGTGCTGAAAAGCAAGGTAAAGTTCCTACTGGGTGTGAAAGATAGGCGCTGAGTATTTGTGGGGGATCTTGACTTACATAAAATTGAAACCGTTTTAGGCTGTTGATGTACATACAAGGTATCAGCGGCTGTTGGCTTGATTGGACCATAATCCTGTACTTGGGTGGCTTGTCGTATTTGCTTGTCAGGTTTTGTTGTGGCATTTCTGTTAAAGTTCAATTTTGCAGAAAGTGGGAACTAGCCCGACTAAGTTGTATCGAGATGAGGCATTTTTGCTCCAAAGCGCGGAGGCCCCTTTACATAGATAAATCTTGTCAAGTATCTTTTGGCTATACATACAACACGAGTCGAGTTTTCCTGCTAAACCCAGTTGCTTCTTGACCACCCCAGCTGGTTTCCTTCTTTGTCTATTTCTCCGTGAACAAGTCCCGCTATAATCAGCTCGTACATCACAGAATGCATGTCATAATAGCCGGAGCGGGGGTGGCAGGGCTCGCCTCGGCCATTGCCCTGCGCCGATGCGGACACTCGGTAACAATCTACGAGCGGTCGTCACTGAATCACGAGTTCGGAGCGGCCATCAACGTCCCACCCAATGTTGCCCGGTTCCTGATAGGATGGGGACTGGACGTCGTCAAGGCCCAGTTCGTCCCATCCGAGTCCATGTACATCTTCTCGCCATCACAGCGCGACAAGGTGCTGGCGTACTCTGACTTCCGGCACAACATCAAGACCCACAGGGCACACTTGTATTATGCCCACCGAGTCGACCTTCATGAAAACCTGAAGCGCATGGCTACGGCGCCGGATGGACCCGGTACACCGGTCGTAATCAAGACCAAATCCGAGGTCGTACTATATGATCCCGAAACCCCTTCCATGACTCTCAAGGATGGTACCGTGATCACCGGGGACCTTTTGATCGGGGCTGATGGGATACACTCGGTATCTGTTGCCACGATACTTGGCCATCCAAACAACCCTCGTCCCGCGCAGCATTCCAACTGCTGCTATCGGTTCCTGATTCCAAGAGCCCTCGTTGAGGATGACCCGGAGACTAGCTTCTTCACCAAGGAACTGGTCGGCTTACAGGGTCTGCGAATCTGGCCAGATGTTGCAAGAAACAGAAGACTGGTCTACTATCCGTGCCGCAAGTAAGTCTTCAAGACAGAGGGAAAAGGATGATACGGCATCTGGAAAAAGGGATAATGAAGCTGATCTGAAAAAAAAACGTCATAACTACCTAGCTCTCAAGTCCTCAACTTCACTATCATGTGCAGAAATGACGAGTTGGGTTCCGGCAGGGAAGGTCCGTCTATCATCAGCCCCTGATCCCCTCAAAAGCAGCTTTCCTGACCATTATACTGTCTAGACTGGGACGCCCCAGCTACCAAGGACGAAGTCTTCAAGGCACTGGAGGGATTTGACCCCGGACTTCTCGCAGTTGTTGGGTGAGTATTTGTATCCCTAGCCTAGTCCAAGCATTACATCCTTGGAGTTTCACTAACACAAGCCGACTGGGATCAAACAGGAAATGTCAAGAGTTCAAACGTTGGCCTCTCCAATACCGTGCACCCATCCCGACATGGCACAAGGGGAACATGGCGATTGTCGGAGACGCCGCACACCCAATGCTGCCGCGTGAGTTCCCATCGAGTCTCTCGAGACAAAAGATCCGCTTGTGATCCTCGCGTAAAACGACTCTGTTACTCTAACAAAAAAGTGAATCCTTTACAGATCAGGGCCAGGGTGGAGCACAAGGTCTTGAAGACGGCCTTTCTCTCGGCCTTTGCATGCTGGGCGCGACCAAGTCTCAAGTCCCGGAGCGGTTGGCAATTTATCAAAAGATACGGCACAACCGCGCATCCGCCATCCAGATTTTGAGCAACTATGGCTTCGATCAAAAGCCCCCAGAAGAGGTCATGGACTACATGGAAGGCGAAGCGTTGCCTTGTGAGTTCATAACGCCCGAGTTTATGACGAGTATTTGGTTTTGTCATCTTCTTTTTCACAATTATCAACCGTTCAACTAACCAAATAAACACTCAACTCAAGCCAATGCCGAGGAAACATTAAAGTTCAACTACCGCACAGATGCAGTCCAGCGAATTGTTGATCACATGAGGGTGTATGACCCAACTTTCCAAATACCGGATGGCTTTTTTCCCTATTCAGATTTGGCTAGCCGGCAACCTGTGGTTTAGGAGGGGCTCGCTGGTCTTCGTATCAAGTGCTTATCACAGTGAGCCCGTTGCTAGCTTGTATGTACGACGGATATGCCTCTGTCAAGAATCAAGAAACTGAAAAATCAGGTGGCTATAAGGGGTGTTTACTCTCGGATATTAAAAACTAGAGATTGGTGGCGTGGTTATATGCGGCCAAGCCCCGCTACTGCCAGGTACCAGCCTTGTGAATTAGAAACATCTCCCCGCCACTAGTAACTGGAAGACTGTTAACACGAAAGTGTGCCCTTTACGTTTACCACTGATTATGTGGCGTGGGGTGAATGGGCGGAGCGGGCAGAGGTGATGCCTGAAATCGACTACTTTATTGGTGGGTTCCGCCATGGAATATTGAATAAATTCGAATACAATCAAATTAAAATTCATCTCTCGCGACCCGGAAAAAGGCCGTCGAAAACATAAATGGTTTCGGCAACCTTACATTATATTCTGATAAAAAAGGGAAAGGTTATACCTCGCAATATAATATACATATTATTATCCCTGATCTTTTCTCTCCTTTTAACTCACTCGAGGCTTCCCACAATTGACTAAGCTGCTTAAATTGAAAAAAGGCATGAAAATACAAATAATCCACTTGTCGACCCGGTGAAAATTGTCGCTGCCGAAGCAATTAAAAACGGCGTTTTCGATCCCCCGTATTACTTTTGGGAGGATTTCGAAAAGCCTAGAAATGCCGAATATACCGAACTATATTCGGAAAAAGAAATGCTAAGCCGTCAAATTTTTGCGCTGTTTCACGAAACTGAGCGTGCCCTTTAATATCGTAAGCTTTTGGTGGACGGCTACCGTGAACCCAAGCGGTTATATTTTATACGAGAAGGTGCAGGTGTTTACCACTAATCCAACTTTTGGAATCTCCAAACCTTCTCCCTCTATTTAAATTTTTGAAAATAGCCCTTCGTATCCTAATCTATTTAGGCTTAAGCCCACTATTGTATTTATAGACAAATCCTGTTCATTTTTACAAACCGCAAAACCGTCAACGTTAGCAACGGCCTAGGCCATTAAAGGTTAACGGAAGGCGGTGGGGGCGAGGTTTTTATTTTTTATTTTTTTATTTTTGAAACCGACACAGCCAGCATGGAATATCTAAAAAAAACCGGAAAATTATTATTAGTTTTACCAAAATTAAGTTCCTATTACTATGGTACTATTTTAATACATTGCCAACATGTTTCTCATGTATAAAGAAGCTTAAAACCTGCCCGAATTCAATTTCTTTTTTTCCTGTCCTTGTATATTCCAAGGCCTTTTAAATTATTTGCAATCCCCTCGCTTAATTACTTATTGTTAATTTAACATGTTCATTCTTTTCTATTATCCGTTTGTTATTTTTTTTACCCTTTTTCATTGACGTTTCAATCGCTGGTAACAGAGATATTTCAGCTGGGCGTTGGGGAATATGGGCATTAGGCACCAGTGCTCCTCCACAACTTTTTGAACACTATAAAGGCATTAACGAAAGAGCAATGTCTATGCACGGCAATAAAATGCTCCGAATAGGCGATTATTGCCCTTCCCGCGTTCTTGAATATTATCAAGAACACCCTCCGTCTGAAACAGTTTATATTTACGAAATCGACAATCGCAACAGTCCGGTAATTAGCGCTCTTTTCTTTTATAAATGGGATGAAAGAATGGAACACGAAAAACTTTATCCTGCCCCTGATTATGGCGAAAATAAAAACCCTTACAACGTTGATAAAGCGGACCATAATGCGAACGTTTTTATGAAAAAGGTTCAAGTACCTTGGAAGCTTATTCCTGGGTGGACGATACTCAACCCAAAAACCAAAGAATTAAAATGGCAAAGGAATAGGGCCTACAGGAACCCTTCTCGGTTATTCTTCCGTGGATATAACGATTGGCTTCCTACATGGATATTGAAAACCCCGATTCCAGGGTGCTAACCGGCAATATGCGGGAAGGTGTGCCGGGCGTATAATATTACAAGGCGCTCGAATAAAACGGGGATGCTGCGGCTGCCGGCCTGGGTTTGTAGAAGGGGGGGGGGGGGGGGGGGGGGGAGGGCGGGTATAATTTCGCCAAACGAGGTTTTGTCATGGTCAAAGGTGACACGCCTTATAATTTGGGATCCGACGGGGTATCTGCAACGCGCAGGTACTGCAGGATCTTTTGATTTATTGACCTGTTTGTTATTTCGTCGGGCAGATCGTGACAGCTTTTTCGTCGCTCGGTGGCGACGTTGGGGAAAATCTTGGGTGGTGTCTGTTCATGGGCAGACATGCGAGTGGGTAGATCACGTGTGGAGCAACGTGATCTCAGAACATGTAGCAGAGATTTCAACAGATCTCTGCAGGATTGTAGATAGTAACAGATAGATAGTTACCATGCATGAGAATACCGTTATTTCGTAATATTGTTTTTACCGATCCCAGCGATCACTTTATTCCTATCAACAGGTGGGAGCTTTTTGGGAATTGGTGGCTGCGATACGGGACGAGATTATAATTTTGGTCCTGGCTGCGGTAAATATTTTTAAAGTCCTCGACAATAAAAATGTTTAACTTGATAATAGGATGAAATAAAACAGCTTAGTTGTAAAAGTTGCGACCCAGATAATTAGTTAGACATTAAAGACAAAAAGAAAAAAAAAGAAAATAGAAAAAAAAAATGGCCAAGTTTTGTGATGAGGTTACAAGCTAGCTTTGAGGTTTTAAAGCTTGAAATCGCGGGGGATATCGAATATCACTTGTCTTAACAGTGAATGGTTAGAAATGGCAGATACCGTCTGCCAGTGGGTGGTAGAATATATTATTGTTTCACTAATCCCCCATACAAGTCGCTGTCGAGATTTTCCCAATTGGCAATCATGTCATTACGGTAGAACTGATGTTTAATGCCATTCGTGGTTCTCTGTGACAGCAACGGTCGTCACCAATTTTGGGGCGTACAAATAACAAAGCTCAATTATGAGCCAAGAACAACCTCTCCTTTTGGCAATGATGCATATTTTCTTTTGGGAAAAAGCATGCTATCAAGGACTGGCCTAAGGCTAGGAGGACCATGCGAAGCAGGGTCGGCGATACGGAATGATTCCGTGCGGACTGTCATATTTTGACATAAACACGATGAAAGCGCACTTCAGGTCATGCATGGTTAAGCGAGCTATCTTTTACCATCAACTCCCACGTTAGGCCTGGTTTTATTTGCCGGCCGAAATGAGAAACCCGACTGCTGAATGACGGAGCGGAGCGTTGTTCTACTAGTACCGGTAGACTGCTTGCAACCGTTCCAAAGCCTCTGATTGCCCTCTCAGGTTATCGAGCTCAGGAACGGATGTCTAAGAATAAACAGCCAGGTGGAGTTTTCTCAAGTTGTTCGCAACTGATATCAACTTGAACACGTTTTTTTTCCCCCCTCCCTTTCTTGCCCGCTGAGCTGCCCATCCGGGCCATCCCGTCATCTTCTGCCTGCCGGGCTAAGCGATCGTAAAAGTCAAAATGTTGATTTGATGCGGGTCGAATCCCCAGCGCATAAATTGAAAGACAGTTAGCTTTACATCCGAAAAAGAAAATAAATAAAGAAACGAAGCTGCGCGCAGAAACGCGCATTTCGATCCGGGCCACCACCAAGTCTACCTAGCTGTGGCTGGGGCGACCGTGATTTGCCAGGGATTGGGAGCTCTGCCGCCGGATTCAGTTAGGTAACGACAAAGGGATTTTGTCGTGGAGCGGCGGTGAAGTGTGTACAAGCAGGGGTGAGAATCACGTGGGAATTCGGCATAATCGACGGCTTCCACCGCCTAATCGTTCACCCACATGATATCGCGGGAGATGTGCGGGGTCTAATCCCGACGCTCTTGCTTTTCGTCACTTATTCCGCGGAATACGTCGACACAGACACACACGACACCTGATGGGGAAGGATTCTTTGTCTAGCTTTTCCCGAGTAATATCACACAAATTGTCAATTTCTTGTTTTTTTTATTCCGCGCAGACCATTTTCGCGGATCGTGGCAACCATGTTCGATCCCGTGCTCTCAACTGGCGCCCAGGAAGAGTTGCCGAGCCCTGGGACTCCGGGTCCAGCAACCGACACACCCAAGAATCGGCTCATTAGACGACGTAGGCTCCGCGCCGTAAGTTGACCTTCTTTTTTTAGGTCAGAACCAGGCGGCTGACTAAACCTGATTTGATGTTCCCAGTGTGATGGATGCAGGCAGCGCAAGGTGTGTTTCCCTCAACAGCCACCGTATTACGAGAGTGACTTGTGGAGTGACTAATATCTCTTTTTCTTTGCATCCCTTAGATACGTTGTGACAACGGCCCAGGGTCGTGTCGCAATTGCCGGATATACGGCGTTGATTGCGTCATAACTCGCGCCGAGGACGGCACAGATATAAAGCGAGGGAGCTGCAGGTCTGACTGCAATCGACATGGAGCGAAAGCCAACTGCCAGTGTCAAACCCCAGGCTCTCCTCCAAAGACAGGAAATGTTCCTGTAACCAGACGTCCGAGCCCAACCAACAGTCAACCTACTCGGCCGATAACGGTTGGTCTCGAACCCGATAGCGGCAACAGCACCGTCAACAACAGCAATGAGACTCAAACCACCAATGTCGAATCGCCCAGCGCTTCGTCTCGGCCGCATGATGTCCTGGAGGGAGTCGTGGTCATTGAGACCAGTAGGGTACCGCAGAAGAGCAAGTTCGCGGGGATGAGCTCCGTGCACGTGCTGGCAAAATCTGCTGAAGAGCTGTTCAAGAGCGAAGACCGGTCAGGACAGGTCGACGTCATGGCTTTCTTTTGCCCGCTAATGGCACTTTCTGAAGAGGTCGCCACGCCACCTTTGATGCTTCGACCTCTGGTCGAGCGCGACAAGGCGCGAAAGTGCTTGCAGAGTAAGCAGGCTCACCGGTGCTGGTATCACCATTCAGTCTGGGCGGAGACCAATGGCTAACGGATCCTTTTTCTTTTTAAGAATATTTCGCTACAGTGCACTGTATCGCGCCCGTATTGGACGAGGACAGAATCTGGCGCTTGTTCGAGGATCTCTATAGGGATGGAAGCTCAAGCGACGTGAGCAGGATGTGCTGCCTGTACCTCGCCATTGCGATAGGGGACTCGTCGCCGGACGGCCATGCGAGTCGAAATGTGCACTTTACGACTGTATGGAGCTTGTATGATCGACTGATTGCAACGCCATATCTTCCCAGTGTGCAGGCACTCGTTTTGTTGGCAAGTAAACCTACAGATCATCACCTGACTGCAGTCATCGCATGCAGTCGAAAGGCCATTTACTGACAGCCGCATATTTTTATGGCAGACGTTGTTACTCATGAACCTGCACCGGGACGGACAGGCTTATTTGGCAATCGGCTCTGCAATACGCATGGCCCAGTCAATAGGCTTACACCGGCGACTTGCTGCCCACAAGCGACCACAAGAGCTCGTCTTTGTTCAAAAGGACATTGGGCTGCGAAGTAGGGTCTGGTGGACTTGCTACTGGCTAGACAAGTAAGTATTCGAAGCAACCTGAATTCAAGTCAACAACTTTCCTGGCCATTGAAGCATGCTTGGAGGACTGACAGCCCTGTCTGTTATCAGAAAGCTCTCTTTTGAAGGCGGCCGGCCCTCATGTATTAGCGACCCAGACTGCGATGCCGATCTCCCCACCTCGGACGAGGTACTTTCCAGCTGCTCATTGTCTCGGCAAAGTAGGCAGCCTGCGCACCCCAACGTTTTTTCGGACCTGATCAACCTGTGCAAGGTCATGTCCCTCATATCGTCGAATCTTTACTCACGTGACGTGGCCGAATGCTCCGAGGAGGAGCTGCTTGCGCGAATATCTCAAGCCGAGAGGCAGCTCCGTGGCTGGGCTGAGACGCTGCCAGATGGCCTCCGACCTGGTAGGGCTGAGTCACTGCTGGCAGCGTTCGAGGCGCAGCCGGCCAGCCCTCAGTTCGGGTCACGAGTGCTGCATTGCATGTACCACAACGCGCTGCTGACGATCCACCGGGCGTCGCTACTGAGCTGTGCAAACATGTCCAGCGAGAGCGCGCAAAAGATGGCGGCGGCTGCAAGGCCGGATGCAAGGATTGTGGCGTCTGCCAATGCATGTCTGAGTGCTGCGGCAGGGCTGGCAAGGTCAGTTGACGAGTTTGTCTGTACGCCGAGGTGCTGTGCCATGGTGCGGTAAGTTTAATTCCTGGCTGTCCATCGCTAATATGTTTCTACACGAATTCCATCGAAACTGACAAACTAAATAGCTGGGCCATGCCATACATACTCAACTCGGTTTTCACTCTTTACATTGGCGTTATGAAATCTTCACTGAGCTGGTCCTGTGAGACCTATATAGCCATCATGACCAGTCTGTCGCGCTGCGTGCCACTGATGCACATGGAAGCGCAGACAACAGAAGGGTTCAATGCACTGTTTGGGCGGCTGAGGGCTGCGATGGAGGCATCGAGACAGAAAGGATTGGGTGTTGCCGGTATCAGCGGCGGCGGCACTGGTCAGGCTCCTGCTGCTGCCACTTTTGCTGCAAATGGACAGGTGCAACACCAGCCACCCCTGGATGATGATTCACCATCCTCTCTGGCAATGCAAGATTGGCGAGCTGGTGATGAGACTCCACATCAGCAGCATGGTCCAGGAGATGTCGGGGAAGAGGGACTAGGTGGCTTGCTTGACTATCAACTGCAGGACTACATGGGCGACGATTTTGGGTTATTGAACGTGGATCTTTGGCAAGCGGCTGGGGAGGATCTGGGGGCGGTTGGTAGCCGGTAAATATCAAAATAAGTCTCAAAGTTTTGGCATTATCTCAACCAAAAGGGCCCACATGGACTGGCATGAACTTGTGCCTACCGTTAGCGCAACTTAGGTTGTCTCAGGCAAATACAAGCACCTAGATCTGTGGTTGAGGAATTGGGAGCCTGGACAAAAAGACAAACACAGAGTACTGGCATTCTTTGATGGACTCTGCTACTGGTCGTCCCGCAGACCTGCAATCGTATGTTGATGCCCGAAAGACCAGGAGACTGCCTCTACTGAGCTTGACGACAGTTTGCGCCTCTTCATTCTCAAGAGCTATTGCTCTGCCCCCGCCAGCTTTCTGGAAACAGTCCAAACAAAGTGCCAGACCATGTCATCAGACCGATGCTTTCCTTTCAGATTAATGAAATACAGTCCCGACCGCTGATGTTGTATTTTTTTCAAGATTCCTAAGCTATCAATCTCACCTTCCCTCGGCCATGTCGCGCGGAATGTTGGACTTGACTTGCTAACATCCCCAACTAACACTTGTGCAGCAATTCCATCCTTCCAAATCCATGTTTCAAGACCTGCTCTGACAACCAGCTTGGTACCAAATGATGAGGCTTCAAGAAGTGAATATTCTCCTGCCTCTTTATATAACATAAGGGATTGGAAATTTCGGGTGGAAGTTTCGTTGAAGGTTTGCTTCAAGGGTAGAGGCAAAAGAAGTCGACGAACTGCTGCATAAGCTTGTACTGTCATGGTTGGAATACATTTACACAGACCCAGTCGCCCAAGGGAGCAAAAATTTGGGTCGAAAGCTCCTACCAACCAAAGCATTTGATCCTGGACCTTTGAGCCTTCTTGGGTGTCGGCCTGATCCCATCACCGACTTCTTCATCTCCATTAACCGAGGTGATTTTCAAGGCTTGATTGGGACTAAGATGCCGGAGCGTATCGATGGTCATCTTCAGCGTTTGGGGATTTTCTTTTGGAAAGGCATAAGAAGTCGAGCGTCTTCACATTGCTTTTGAGTGCTCAATCCGTGGTTACTGCGTCTGCAAAGTGTTTCTGTACGTGAAATGATCTTCCTTCCAGGCGTTCTTGCTAGATTCCCCATCAAAGAATCCCCATGCAGAGGATTGCGCTTAGTTTATAAGGCAAATTTTGCCGTTGATATGCCTTGCAAGCCTGCGTAGCCTTCTTTCCTGACACGGCTTTTTCTCGAACACAGCCATAGATACTGCGACCTCAACAATACGAGCCCTGTGACCGAGCTACTCATACATGTGCGAGGGCAGTCTATTTCACTGACGTTTTTCACGTTTCTTTCTGCATCTCCACGCCAGCGGCTAGATGGTTGGTTCGTCTGTTAAGCCCTTCATATACCCCTACGCGAACAGCCGTTCTGTGCCGTGCTTGACAGGGAGTAGGTGCATCAATCGATGCATGCCCAAAGCCCAATCATGCGCCGCAATGGGGTTAATTCTATCAAGGTCCGCTCTATGACTTTACCAACTATTGGTCACCCCAAGAACAGACCAAAACTGGATTGCAATTGCATACTCGGATTTTCAGTGAAAAGAATGCAGGCCGGTGTGGAAAACAATAGTAAAATAAGAAACGGAGAATGGACAAGGCGCATTCTAGGGCTATACGAATAATGTCTCTATAGTCTGACTTTTCTTGAAAGGTATGAGCGAGTGTGCAACCCTCCATAAATATAGTTTAATCTTAGTTATTAGCTATCCATGTCCGCTTGCAACCCCGGGCCGGACTTGGCCGTTTTTATTAAAAGGTCTAGAAGCCCACATATCTTGCTGATTCATGGCATGAATCAGCCCTTTGCCTGTTAAATATAGGTACCTAGGCATGCAAGCAAAAGCAAGCACGCCCTTACTGCATGGCCATGGCGCATCACTCAACGAAGCAAAGAGTGCGTGCTGAGAAAAAATTGAACCTCAACAATAGGAATGTAGCGTTTTATCCTTCTTCTACTTTCAATTTTGTGTTTAAATGCGGAGTCTGTCGGCCTCCCGTTCGTCAGCCTAATCGTCACAATTTGGAGTCTAATTACACGCTCGATAGTTGTAGCGATCCAAACATGCGGAACTGAGTTTCTCGAAAAGAACGATTTTTGGTGTAAACTGTCTAAAAACTCAATATCTTACTCACTACGCCTCTCCCGCTCCGCTGGCATAGTTAGGGTCAACGTTCCTTGACACCTGCTACTGTTCAACTTGGCTCAGTGCCCAACTGAACAGGGTGAAAACGATAAGCAAAGAAACGCACACAGGAAAGCACATAAATAGCTAGGAAGGAAATTTCCCAGGTAGAACCATGTATTGAATCCAGTAGCGCTAGCTATCTAAGTTTTAAACAGACATTACCCTGCAACACAAGGTACCAAGTGCCTGCGACCGACTCGTGTATATGCCAAAACCTTTTCACTTTTTATCGCCTTTCTGGCGCCAACAACGCTCTCAGGTGACAGCCACAGTTCTCAGGTCAGGCCCCGACCCCGATTAGGTGAGACGGGGTTCACGCATATCGGAAAACTGTATCGCCTTCAGGATGGGCTCGAGATGGCGTCTGCTCGAGCTAGTTGTGTCTGGGGTTCAGGCCTGGGAGATTGTGGGCCTTCGTGTAAAAGTCGAACCCACGGTGGGACGGAAGCTCTTTCTGGATATCGTCAGGGTTCCTAGGCGCGCAATTTGCATCAATTTGGATTGTCATGTGGAAATTGTCCCTGGTACTGGTAAAAGTAATTGGGCCATCCCCTGGCGCCGCCTGGCTCGCTTCGATGACCTTTCTTCCATCTGGTGTAAATTTATACGAGGAAACAAAACATTTGTCATTACTGATTGTGCTCAGTAGTGACACGGCCAAGGCAGGCTGAATTGCCGCGACACACAAAACGAAGATGGATTGAAAATGCATGATTGTAAAGATGATAAGTGACGGTTGGGTTTAAATGAATAATGCTAAAATAATAAGCAATAATACAACGATTATAGGGTTGGGGTATGTGTGCTTCGTGAATCGACTAGTGATGTTGAGCAAACATTATCGTTTCAACTCTTGCTCTTATATGTTTTTTTTTTTTTCAAAGTCTTCGTTCATATATAATTATATACATTGCAAGCCAGGGCCGGACTTGGCAGTGTAAAATTCTTGAATCCTGTAAAAACTCTAGTTTACAGCATGTACAAGGCAACCCGGTGAGACAAATATACCCCCTGCCTCGGACTTCCCCGAATGTTCCAAATTTGGTAAACTTAAAAGAACTAAAAGGGTGATATCTCCATAATTGATGAGGGGAGTTCGAGGATCTAGTCCAGTCCATTCCGTCTTTGAACTACTAGTATGCAGTTTATTTTGTTTTGATCCACCGCATTATACAACTACCTGCTTAATATAGAGCCAGTATTCATGCTGCTGGAGTTGAACAAGATCTTCGAGATCAGGCAGCCAAGCTGTGGCCTATTATAAAGGTATGGATAAAGATCACCATCCCTGAACAGGTAGCACAGCGCTGTGGGCGTTGTGGGCGTTCTCGATTTAGGTAATAGTTTTAGCAACAAACAAGAAAAAAAAGTCTACTATGCGGTAGACACCTGAAGCTCCCCGCGGAAAAGTTAGATTGATAGAGGTCTACGAATATATATACGGTGGCAAGGGGTGGCTGTTTTTTGTCTGGTATCGTGGTACGTGGCTTGGGCTTGGTATAAACGCGTGATGCGAGAGCTTTACTTTGTATCTCTTGGGTTCCTTGTCAGTCCGAAACTGAAAATACAATTTTTATTTTATTTTAGAGTCTCCACTGTTATAATTTTATGTAAGTAATATCAATGCCCTGCAAGTCCATCCCCGTCATACCTGCGTCTCTGGACGCTGAAGTCAAACTCGCTCACTTTAACTAGCACAGTTGTCCCCAGATCTGCAAACAGTGGTTTGTAAGCCGGCTCCAATATAAATAAGGAGCTTTCCCAGCCATGGTGGTCTCATAATGCCCCTGAAGCAGTCACCTGAATTGTGACGTCTCGTTTTCTCGCTTTTAGTGCTCTGTTGCCCTCCGCAACAGTTACAATTTTTCTATGTTCAACACCACTCCATGCGGGAATCTACCTACAAACGGCAAGCTTACAGGCAAATCGATGAAGCGACAGCAGGAATCAAAACTATAAGAAAGCGACCGTAGTGGGACTGTCTCAAGTCAAAAGTGTTTAGCCCTTTGAAGAATGTAAAAAGACTTTCTGGGAGTCACCTTCATATAAAGGGTATTCATACACATTTAATTATATTGACATTTATCGCCGATTCAATTGAAAGACAGCAGAGCCTGCACTATGTTTCAAGGCCCGAACGTCCGGGGAGAAGTCCCTGAAAGCGGGACGAAGGGCGCTTTGCTTTTGGAAATCAGCATCGTCGGGGAATTCCGGGCTATCTGGACCTGTCGGGTTCCGACGGGGACAACGGGCACAACGGGGCCAGCTAGCGGGTAAAAGACCAAAACTTGCGGCGGAGACCTGGTACTGGGGCGAGACGAGATTCCTCCTTGTACTCTGCCATTTTACATTCAAGAACTCTATGTAGTGTTTGGGGTTCAAGAGAGTCCACTTGTCCATCATTCTCGGAGCTGCCGTGAAGACCGCCGGTAGGCAAAGCATCGACGGAGACATTAAGGGCCTGGAAGACGAGGACTTGTTAAAAGTGGATTGTAAAGATTATAAAGTTGGGAAAGTGGATTTTGGATGAAGATCAAAAGGAAAAGCAGGTCGTTAGTCGGATAAACGGTATTGACGCAAATTGTGCTATTTAGAAAAGTAAGGATTCATAACTGTAAGTACAATTCTCTTTTCACAATAAGTCCACGCACCCATTATATAAGTGGAACAAGCACAAACGGAAATGCTTCCATACCAGTGGCAAAATTCCCTCAATGCCTTGCTGCTATTCTTTTCCGTCTACATTATAAGGATTAATGTTTTATCTTGGGCGTAATATCGCGGTTTATGGTTAAACAGACAGGCAGGCAATGCTAATTTATTAAATATCTCAATGTATAGTCTCAGTGCTCAGACTAGACCCCCTTGCGTTGCAGGGTGGACCGGGCGCTCCATATACCTTTCAGCCACATGGCTTTTCAACCAATCAAATCGGCCGAAAAAATCGCGCCCGTTTTAAGTTGAGGACATCTTATCGATTATCATCGCGAATGACGGAAGTTATACAGTAGACGCACTGTGCGCGCACTGTATATGCAACGGCGATATAATTAAAACATTATATATTTGTTTATTAATAAATATTTAATTAAATAAAAATGGTAGAAATAAAAGAAAATTATTATTATAAAACCTTATATTTATATTGTTACGACCAGATAATTGGGCCGGTACCAGAAAGGCCAGGTGGAGTCACACCCCTCCTAATAACACCCGCCCAAAAGGAATACCGACCGGCAAAACGACGATTACCTAAAGGCAAAACCACGAAATCTCACGTAACCTCACGTAACGGCCAAAGGAACGGATTTTTATAATCTGTAAAATCTTAATTAAAAATCACAAATTAAACAAATTAAAAAAAATCACATTTAAAAATACAGGTTATATAAAACGCATTTATTACCATATAAATAAATTCGATTTTAAAATTATTTAACAGCAATTAAATTTTAATTAACCTTAATATTTATTTAAAACCGATTATAAACTTCATCCCAATTATCGAAAATACCCAATTACCCAATTAAAACGTTCAATTATTTTAATCCACTATATTTTACCATAAAAACAGGTTACCCCAATACCTTAATTGTAATATTTTAATTATTTTTGTTCAATATTTTATTTTAAAATATACCGAATAATACCGCCGAAATAATATTTTCCAACAAAACCACCTTTTAAACCTTTTTTATTATTAACGTTCCGGCCAGCGTTAATATTTTACGTTAAATGGTCGCGATGTTCCAAACCGAAAATCGACAATTTTAAAAACAAATAACCGAATAAATTAACCGAATTAATAAAAACAGCATTAAATATCTTTTATTTACGCTTTTTAACGGTATTATAGATATTTTACAAAAATTTTTTACGGAAACCCGGGTTTATTTACATTTTAACGAAAATAATTTCGATAATAATGTAAATAAAATTGCCTACGTAATTTTGTTTTTAAAAAGCGACGCGTTCGTTTGGTTTAAACCTATATTGTAAAATTATTTGGACCATAAAAGAAAACCGTAAAATTAAAATTAACCGCATTTTCGATAATTACAATAATTTCGAAAAATATTTTAAAAAAATATTCGGTAATCTAAACGAAAAACGCACGGTTAAACGTAAATTGATACGTTTTACCCAAGTTAAATTAATATTTAAATATACCAGTAAATTTTGATAAATTACCGTTAAATTATTATAAAGCCCCGAAACCCTAATAAAACGTTTTTATACGGAATTTAAAAAAAAAATTAAAAACGAATTTATTAAAAAAAAACGACCCAACATTTTAATTAAATACGTAAAATTAACAATTAAAATTAACAACCGATAATACGAAAAAAAATTGGAACGACGCGAAAAACGCAGCGTATAAGGACCAATTTTACGATAAACCAATACCGGACGCAAATACCAACACCCCAAACCGCCTCGTTAATATAATATTTTATATAAAACGTATAACGGACCCATAAATTTTAACGCGATATAATATAAAAAACCTTGTAAAAACCCTAAAAATGGCAAATATTTTAAATATAATAAAATAGGGCATATTATTAAAAATTGCTTTAAAAATTAAAATAATATCCCCGGTTTTACCCTTGATTTTAGGGATAAACCCGAAAAAATACAAAAATTTAACGTTATAAACCATTAATAAATATAATTTAACCAATATAATTTATAATAATTCCAAAATAAACGCCGTATAATACCCTTAAAAACCAAAAAATATCCGAATATTGGCAATAAAAAACCGAATACCCACAAAAATAAAGCCACTAACCAATTTATACCGATAAAACGTTATATTACCCGAATTTACAAATTCGAACGTTTTAAAAAAATCCGATATAAAACCATTGGAATAAACCCACCGTATTAAAATAACCAATTAATTTTTAACGGAAAAATCTTTTAATAATATTTTAAAAAAAATTTAAACGATAAAAAAAAAAGTTTTAAACCGTTATAACGCGGAAAAAACCAATAATTTTTATAAATACGTTAAAAAACAAATTAATTTATACCGAAATAATTAATTAATCCAATTTCCAAAATATAACCCGGTGTAATAAAGGTAAAACCTTTTAAAAAACCCGGATTTTACGTTTAAAAACCACCCAATATTTAATATTAAATATCCGGAATACCCACGTGTTTTTTGGACCAAATATTTCCGAAATAATTACGAAATCCACCTAAATAAAAAAATTTACCACAACTTTTTCCCTCGACCACGATTAATTATAAAAATTAGCAAAATTTACATAATTAAAAAATTACCCAATTAGGAAATTCAAATTAAATTACGGAATAAATTAATAATTATTTTTACGTTATACGACGAATATTTTATAATATATTATAATCAACCAAATTTCCTATAATACGAATACACCCGCAATATATATAAAATCCATATATTAATTAAAATATAGGATTAACACGCACGAAAATAACGATACCAAATACCTGTACCCATAATTAAAATTATATAAAACCCGAAAATAAAAAATAAATAAACGTCCACAAACGTACGTAAAATACCTGTACCAACCAAACATTTATTCGACAAAATTAAAATAAAAAATAACCTTCCACCCCAAAATAAAAAAAAACAAGGACCCAAAACGCGAATCCAATAAATTAAAAAATTAAAACAGTTAAACGGTACAAAATACCGAATAACGACGATAAAAACGGAATAAAAAACCTTAAACGTTATATAAAATACGGTAATAAAATACAAATATATATTTTTTAATATATAATTCGATGGAAAACCCATATAAATATTTTTTAATAATAAAATACAAAATAATTATATATTACCAAAAATTATAACGGAACGACGAATATTTTAATAATAAAAAAAAGCCATATTAATTGTAAACCGTGGAAAAAAAGCAATTTTATACGGGAACGGTATTATCAAAATAAAAACCGTATATTTTTAAATAGAAAATTAAGGACGAAAAAAATAAATTATTTTGGATATTACGGAAATAAGGGATAAAAATATAATTTTAAAAATCCCCTGGTTTAAAAAAAATAACCCCAAAATAAATTGGACAACCGGCCAAATTTAATGGAAAAAATATTTAATTATTAAACAATTTACAATATATAAAAATTTATACAAAAAATATAAAATACGGACGAATTAAATAAAATAAATGGCGTATTTATAAAAAAAACGACCAAACCCGAAACCAATACTGTAAAAAAAACAATTATCCACAAATTAAAACTAATCCAACCCCATAATACCAAATATAAATAAATAAACCAAAAACAGCAAAATTCCAAAAAAATACCAAATTTACATACGATTATTAAACCAAAAGTTCGAAATAAAATTACCCAAATATAATCCATTCGACCACGAAATACCATTTAAAAAAAAAAACCCAATTAAAATTCCACAAAATATACGGTTTAAACCCAATATAAATAAAAATATTAAACGAATATTTCGTAAAAAGTTTCGAAAAAGGTTATATTAAACCATCGATATTATTAATAAAATATCCAATCTTTTTCGTACCAAAAAAAAACGGAAAATTACGATTATACGTAAATTACAAATAATTAAATAATATTATTATTAAAAGTTATTACCCATTTCCATTAATAAAAAAACTCCGAAATATATTTTACCAAATATAATGGTTTACGATATTAAATTTTAAAAAAATATATAATTTAATCCGTATAAAAAAAGGCGAAAAATAAAAAATTACGTTTCGTACCAGGCGAAAATATTATAAATACCTAATAATACCCTTCGGTTTTATTAACGTCTTAATAATTTCTTAAACTATAATTAACCACGTTTTTAAAAAATGTTTAAATATTTTCGTCGTTATTTATTTAGATAATATTCTTATTTTTTCCAAAATAGTGGAAAAATATAAAAAATACGTTTATACAATTTTACGAAAATTACAAAACGTTAAATTTTTAATTAAACCAAAAAAATATTTTTTTTACAGCAAATAAATTAATTTTTTAAAATACATTATCGTTCCTGGAAAAATTAGGATGGAAAAATTAAAAATCCAAATAATAAAAAAATAATTTTAACCGCAAAACGTAAAAAACGTTCGAGTTTTTTTTAAATTTGTAAATTTTTACAAAAGATTTATTAAAAAATACGGCGCGATTACCACCCCATTAACCAATATAACCAAAAAAAACCTAAAATTCCAATAAATGGAATAAACGTAACAAACCTTTAAATAATTACAAAACGTAATAACCCGAAAACCAATTTTCAAAATACCAAATTTAACAAAATTTTTCGAAATTAAAACCGACGCATTCAATTACGTAATCGGAGAATAATTTAACCAACGAAACGAAAAAAAAAATTATATTTTTGCGCCTTTTTTTTATAGAAATTATATAAACCAAAATTTAATTACCAAATACACGATAAAAAATTAATGGCTATTATTTAAATATTCGAAAAATAAAAACCCCAATTATCCGGAATTAAATACGAAATATTAGTTTATACGGATTATAAAAACCTAATTTATCTTATTATTAATAAAATATTAAATAAACGATAAATTAAATGGTTAAAATTCCTATTAAAATTCCATTTTAAAATTATTTACCGAAAAAAAATAAAAAATAATAGGGCCGATACCTTTAACCGAAAACCAAACCACGAAAATACCGTATTAAAAAAAACACGTATTATTTTTATAATAAACGAAAACGAAAACCTTTTACCAATACACCGAAATTTTATAATAATAAATATAATAATTACACCAAAAAAAATACGGAAAATCCACGAAAATAAAGCCCACGGACACCAAAAAATTTCCAAAATATAAAAACGGCTAAAATAATATTATAATTTTAAAAAAACACGACAAAAAATACGAAAAACCATTAAAAATTGCAAATTTTACGCTAAAACCAAATCCGCAAAATACAAATTTTATAAATTATTGCAATTTTTACCAACCCCCGGTAAAATTTGGCAAATTATTATAATGGATTTTATTATTAAATTACCACCTTTAAAAAAATCATTTACACGAACTAAATATAATAATATATTAATTATAATGGATAAATTTACCAAATATACCTATTTTTTACCATATAAAAAAAATAATAATACCGAAAAAATCGTTTATATATTTTTACGAATAATTATTAATAATTACGGATTACCAAAAAATATCGTTACCGATAAAAATAAATTTTTTATATTAAGATTTTAAAAATCGTTAATAAAATAATTAAAAACCAATTATAAATTATTAACAATATTTTACCCCTAAATAAACGGATAAATAAAATAAACCAACCAAATATTTAAACAATATTTGAAATATTACGTAAACCATAAATAAAATAATTAAATACAATTATTATTTATAATATAATTCGCCTATAATAATTCAAAAAATAAAAATACCAAAATAACCCCGTTTTACGCCAATTACGGATTTAACCCTACAATATACGAAAAACCCAGAATAATTATTACGGCACCACGGGCCGATAAACAAATAAACAAATTATAATAATTACATAAAAAATTCCAACAAAAATTAAAATTCGTACGAAAAAAAATAATAAAATACGCCAATTAATATCGGATAAAAGGATTATCCTTTAAAAAAGGAAATAATATTTATTTTATTCGACGTAATATTAAAATACAGCGACCAAATAGCAAATTAAATTTTAAAAAATTTGGACTTTTTAAAATTAATAAAAAAATTAACGATACCAATTACCGATTATCGTTACCAAATATTATAAAAATTTGTCCAATATTCCATATATTATTATTGGAACCAGCATTATACGGTATTATTATATAAAAAATAATCGAAATTAACGCACAAAAAACCTATAAAATAAAACGAATATTCGACCATAAACAAAACCACGGCAAAACAAAATACTTTATTAAATCGAAAAATTATAAATATAAAAAAAATGTTTAAAATTTTTTTAATTATTTTTAGGATTATTAGAAACCGTTCCGTTAATATTATTAAAAATTGGATTTGCGAATAAATTAGCCAAAAAAAAAATAATTTAAAAAAACACTATTTATTATTTTTAAAAATTAAAAACCGACCAAAATTCGAAATTATACCACCAAAAGAATTTACAAAAAAATTATTAATATATAATATAAAATAAAAAACACTAAAAAACAATTTACCAGCGGAATATTACATAAAAATATTTATTTTATCCAATAACGAAAAATTTAAAAAGTTTATCGGAAAAATCGAATTTTAAACAAAATTAAAATCCGGAAAAAATAATTTCAAAAATATTTTAAAAAAAAATTCGGTTAATTGCCGCCGTTTTTTTATTTTACCTTTTTACGTTCCACCCAATCCAATTTTTCCAAATTATTAATTCCGCGAAATATAATTCGCATTATTTTTTAAACCACAATTTTTTTTATTTCCGTAAACGGAATAATTTTAATTATTTTCTTTAAATTTTTTATTATTCCGTTAAAATATTTTTTTCCAAAATTTTAATTTCCGTATTTAATTTCGAATATTACCGACCGATATTACGTAATTGGGCGTTAAATACCCCCAATACGTCGTAATTAAACCAATTAACACGAAAATATTTAACGTAACGGGAAAAGTTTTACGGCGAAATAACGTAACGTATTATACCGCGCGATTTATAATAAAAATAAAAAAGCATATTTACGGAATAAAAAAAAAACGCAAAAAAAACGTGGCGACGTTCCGTTAACGAGCGACCAAATTTTAATTTGGTAACGCGATTAAATATAATGTAAAAAAAAAATTAATAAAAAAAAACAAAATTAAAAATAAAAATTAGGAAAATATAAATTATTTAAAACCAAAGGAATTTGGCCAAAAAAAAGAAGATTTAATATTACGACCAAATAATTGGGCCGGTACCAAAAAAACCAGATAAAATTACACCCCTTTTAATAATACCCGCCCAAAAAAAATACCGACCGGTAAAACGACGATTATTTAAAAACAAAGCCACGAAATTTCACGTAATTTCACGTAACGGCCAAAGGAACGGATTTTTATAATTTGTAAAATTTTAATTAAAAATTACAAATTAAACAAATTAAAAAAAATTATATTTAAAAATATAGGTTATATAAAACGTATTTATTACCATGTAAATAAATTCGATTTTAAAATTGTTTAACAGCAATTAAACTTTAATTAACCTTAATATTTATTTAAAACCGATTATAAATTTCACCCCAGTTATCGAAAATACCCAGTTATCCAGTTAAGACGCTCAATTGCTTTAACCCACTGTATTTTACCATAAGAACCGGTTACCCCGATACCTTGATCGTAACATATATACGGTGCGTAAATATTAAATTAAAAATGAATAATAATGTTATTTTTAACGCCTTACTTAAAAACTTATATATAAATAATAATATATGTAAATATTTTATTTTTATACAATAGAAAATATAATTTTATTAATATCCAGGTATAAAAAGCTTTTGTAAATTATTATTCGTTATTCTTTCATTTATAAAAATATATAGTAAATTAAATATTATATACTAATATTTAATAATTAATATACTTACTAATATACGGTTTAATAAAATAATATTGGTAAATAATATACCTTTACATTAAATACTTATAATAATAAAATAAATTTTATTATTTTAATTTATTTATAATAAAATAAAACAAAATATAATATTTATTTCACTTTAGACTGGGCGGGCCTGAAATGGTCATCTTTCTTTACTTTTGTAACCTTTATAATAATTTAACCAAATACCTAATATAGACCAAATCTAATACCTGTATAAAACCAAAAAGCCGCTTTTCAATGGTGTAATATATATATTTGTAACGTTTATAATAATCGACATATTAAAAATAATATATATTTGCTCTTTTTATTATTTAAAATTCGAATTAAAATATAATAAATATAGGGTAAATTCTGCTAGATAAATTAAATTTTACATAATATTTAAAAATTTAACCTGGGGTTGTAGAATATTCGGTTAATTTTATACGATTTTTTAAAATAAAAACCATAAAAACGCATATTAAAATTAAAATTTAATTTATAATATTTTTGGTTAATAAATAAAAAAGTAAAAAAATTGTACTAATAATAAAGAAATAAAAACAGAATTACGAATTTTTTTGAATTTATATTTAAATTTTTTTATATTTAAATATTCTTTTTAAAAAATCCCTATAGTAAAATTTTATTAATTTTACTAGTAAAATTTTTAAATAAATATTTACATATAAAGGATTTTGTAATTAAAGCCAAAAAATTCGTAATTTTGTTTTTATTTTTTCATTACCAGTCCAATTTTTTTATTTTTTTATTTACTAACCAAAAATATTATAAATTAAATTTTAATTTAATATGCGTTTTTATGGTTTTTATTTTAAAAAATCGTATAAAAATAACCGAATATTTTACAACCCCAGGTTAAAATTTTAGATATTATTTGAAATTTAATTTATTTAACGGGCTTTACCTTATATCTATTGCATTTTAATTCGAATTTTAAACAATAAAAATAACAAATATATATTATGTTTAATATTTCGATTGTTATTAACGTTACAAATATATATATTATACCATTGAAAAGCGGCTGTTTGGTTTTATATAGGTACTTAATTTGGTCTGTATCGGGTATTCGGTTGGATTGTTATAATGGTTAAAGAGCAAAAGAGAGATGACCACTTCAGGGCCCTAACCACTTCAGGCCCGCCCAGTCTATATCTTATTATATAAAATTATTAATATAATATATTTTTAAAATTTAAATTTATAAGGACGTTAATTTATACCGGTTATTTATTCGTTAAAATTGGTAAAAACATAAACCCGTTTTAATTATAAATTTTACTAAAAATATTTATTATTTTATTTATTCGAATATTTTACATTTTATATTACGTAATATATTAGCTAAAATTTATATAAATATATTCCCCCCCACGTAAAAAAAGTTCTAAATTACATGCAAAAATTAAATATAATTAAAACAAATTAAAAAAAATCTAAATTTTTCTAAAAATCCAACCTTTATTTAAAATTTAAAGGCACCTATATTTTAATTTAATTAATATAATTATTAAAATATAAAATAAGTTGTTGTTAATTATTTTACTAATTATTATATTTAACGTATAATTCGTATTATCTTACGATTTTTATTTAATTAACTATAACGGAATATTAATCGCCGAATTGGCGAAATTACCTTTATTTGCGACGAAAATTGTTAAATTATTTTTAAATTTAAATTAAAATAATTTTTGGTTAAATTTACGAATATAAATAAAATACGAATTTAATTACGGTTTAATTAATAAAAGTTACGTTTAGGGATAAATTTTAAAATTTATCCACCCTATAATTATAAAGGGGTTTAATTCAAATATTAATATAACGAATTCGTGTTAAATATACGTATTATATAACGTGTTAAAACGACGCGGACACACGTGACCCTCCCTTATATGAATACCTTTTTAACGCGAATAATAACGGTTTTATACTTTTATTTTATAATTTTAATAATAATTAATTTTAAAATTTATCCCTAAATGTAAATTCCATTAATTAAACCATAATTTAATTCGTAATTTTATTTATTTTTGTAAATCCAATTAAAAATTATTTTAATTTAAATTTAACAATAATTTAACAATTTTCGTCGCAAATAAAGGTAATTTCGCCAATTCGGCGATTAATATTCCGTTATAATTAATTAAATAAAAATCGTAAAATAATACGAATTATACGTTAGATATAATAATTAATAAAATAATTAACAACAATTTATTTTATATTTTAATAATTATATTAATTAAATTAAAATATAGGTGCCTTTAAATTTTAAATAAAGGTTGGATTTTTAAAAAAGTTTAGATTTTTTTAATTTGTTTTAATTATATTTAATTTTTGCATGTAATTTAAAACTTTTTACACGTGGGGGGTGGTATATATATATAAATTTTAGCTAATATATTACGTAATATAAGGTGTATAAAATTTGAATAAATAAAATAATAAATATTTTTAGTAAAATTTATAATTAAAACGGGCTTATATTTTTACCAATTTTAACGATTAAATAACCGGTATAAAAAAAGGTCCACGTGAGAAAAGTTTTCTAATATTATTAAAATTGCGTATTTTATATATAAATTCAATAAAATATATATATTTTTTAAATTTATTTTAGATTTATTTTAAATTAAATACAGAAATAACCGTTATTTTATTAATATATATAATTAATATAAGACTTTTACTTTATAAAACCTTTTATTAATATATATGTTAATTTTTAAATATTTATATAAGATATTAAATTTGTTATATATTTATATTAATAAAAAAGTAACGAATAACAATTTACCAAAACTGTTTATATATAAATGTTAATAAAACTATATATATATTATTATATAAAAATAAAAAGCTTGTATATTATTATTTATATAAAAATTTTCAAATAAGGCGTTAAAAATATTAATTATAATATTTATTTTTATTTTAATTTGCATATAACGAATAATAATAAATTTTGTACACTGTTTAAAAGCCTTAATATGGGGCTTTATAACGATCCTTTTAATATATTTCCCCCATTTCTATTTAATTAAATATTCGTAAATAAAAAAAATACACAGTATTTTAATTGTATCGACGCTGCGCATACAGTGCAATTACCTCTATATGCGGCGATAATCGACAAAATGTCCTCAGATTAGAACGGGCGCGATCTTTTCGGCCGATTTGATTGGCCGAAAAGCCATATGGCTAAAAGGTATATGGAACGTCCGGTCCACTATTACGAAGCAGGGGTGGTCCAGTTTAAATATTAAAAATACCTTTTTGCTATTTTATCCATATATTTACAAGGATTATTATTTTATCGTGGATGTAATATTATAGTTGGAATTTAACGAAATAGGTATATAATGTTAATGTATTTAATTTTTCGTTGTAATAACGCGTTTAATTTTTAAAACCAAAACCGTAAAGGTCGCAGGGCAAACCACGTTTATTGCTAACAAAACGTACAGTAAATTAAACAAGCCAAACACCATTTTTAATAATTATTACACAAAAGGTCCTTTATCGCAGCATTGGTCCTTTTTTGTATTTAATATAATAGTTAAAATTATTATTTCCCCAATGTTTTTTACCAATTTTGTTTGTATATATTATACCAGCTTTTTAATATTTTAATAATATAACCACAAATTATTCGGTTAAAATTGTAAAAAATGGGTGGGGGTTTTATTTACCCATCGTTGCAATTATAACCCGTATATTTGCAGTTTGGACAATAAAAATTGGCTTTAATATTTGAATAATTAAACCCGTTAAACCGAACAGCGAAATCGCCATGGTTGGTGGTAAAACCACGAGGGGGGCAGTGGTATTTTTTAACAGCGTTTTGTGAATTGGCCGGCAAACCGCCGGCGGGCAAAGCGTTAACGGAAACGTTAAAGGCCAAAATGGTGAGAATTTTGGAAAATTGCATATTGTCGGTTTAATGACGATCGAAAATACCCGAAAAAGTGACGAAAAAGGAGTGAAAACCAAAAAAGGCAATAAAAGTCAGCAGAGGAAAAAAGGAAAAAAAAAGTTTTAAAAAGTTCGAATGTTGTGGATGTGGTGAAAAGAAGGAGATGAGAGAATTTATTCGAGGCAGAAGGTGGTATTTATATTATTAAAAAAGCCCAATATTCTGTATATTTACGGGAAAGTAATGCTTATGTCGACGATAAAACATATTATCCGAATTCAGTTTTTAATAAGCCAATTCGGGTTAACCGCCATGAGAGGTGGCGGTGCCCACACCGGTAAACCACCCGCGGCCGACTCAAACCTTTATTAATTGGATAAGCAGCAAATGGCTAACACCCTTCGGGTTAGTCAAGCATAATATATGAATCAGGGCTAATATGTAAAGTGGACTGTAAAACAACGCTAATGACTATATGGAGAGTCATAGAGTTGTATACTTGTGACAAAAGAGCCGTTTAAAAGGGAAATCAGAAGCCGGCAATACCGAGAATCAAGCACAAGGCAGCCGTCGATATTTGATTTAAATGCTCCCGAATTGGTAATTAACAAAAGTTTTGCTCATGCTATAATACAGACCAGCTACGCATGCATTGATTCTCTGCCAATTACACGTAGAGGGTAAGCTGAAATTATACGAGGAATAAGTCATACAACCCCACAAGGTGTCGAAAAAAAGGACGATCAGGATCGACAATAATTTAAAGTAATTAAAACGTGAAAGCTATTGCAACAACTAGTAAAATGTCACGGATAATTATATTTAGACCATATTGTATAGAAATAAATCTTTGGAATAGAGCGTTCTATTTTTGTTATCTTTCAATGTATATTTCAAGAAGCTACTATAACTTCACCTCAGTGATTGAAGTCACAGGTTAGCTGACATGCTTAGTCACTTTAATCCATTGAAGCCTTAAGTGTAGGAGCAGGCTAACGGATGACTTGATCGCAACAAGTGGCTATGCCGGCGGGAGTAAGGCTCTTGGGCCAGCCGGCGGCGGCGATTAGTCCTAGCCCTACCAATCGACGACCATTTGACGGAGAGAGCAGCTCTGTACTAGATAATAGCACAGGGGAACAAAAGAACCACGCAAACAAGTAAGCTCAGAATTGGGATGTTGCTCTGACCGTACCTGACACTTGTTCACTTTGTTTCAAGGTGGTTTGTTGATGTCATCACTTTGACCATAGGTAAAGCTACCGTGCACAAGCGTCTAAATACAAGCCTTGTCATTTATGAGCTGCCTTTGAGCTTGTCGATGATAGACAGAGCCTCTGACCGGACTTCTTTGATAATCTCGCCAGCAGGCTGTGACTTGTGAACCAAACCGACTCCAGTACCACTGTGCATTGTCAGATCAGAATATCCTGTTTCGTCAGAGAAAAGAGCTAACGAATCAGGAACTCACGCAAATGTAACCATTCGTGCCTCATCTTGTTCCGCCACTGCCTTTTTGAAGGACTCGTGAACCTCGTGCAAAGGGACGCCATTCGCGAGGTCATCGAGCCCCGAGTGCCTGATCACTCTGCCGGCGTACAACTTTGACCATGTCGGATAGCCCATGATTGCATCGTTCATGGACGACCTGTTTTGAAAGTCAGCTTGAAGCAAAAGCATGCTTGGCTGTAATGGTAATGCCACCCACCTTGCCGTTGTGGCGCCACCATCGCTAGCATTCAGGATGGCTTTCCGCACGAATGAGTTAGAGTCTGCTTCGTCGCAAGCAACGAACTAAACGCCAAATGTTAGCCCAACCGCCTACTTTCTTCCACAAAAGAAAAAAAAAGGCATATCCTTCTTACTCGAGTCCCCATGGTGACGCCATCCGCACCTAGCGCCAGCGCCGCCGCAACCCCCCTGCCGTCCACGATACCCCCGCCCGCAACCACGGCAACCTCTTGCCCGCGCAGCGCATCCACGACCTCGGGCACGAGCGTCACGATGCTGGCCGCCTCGGCCCACTGATGCCCGCCGGCGTCGCTGCCCTGCGCCACGACGACGTCGACGCCGCAGCGCGCGACCTGCCTGGCCGCCGCGACGGACCCGACCTGCGCAAACACGCGCATGCCCCACTCGGCCCCGGCCTCGCGGAACAGCGCCACGAACTCGGCGTATACCGGGTCTGCCGGGTCCGAGCCGAACAGCCACACGAACGCAGGGCGGTGGCGGTGGAGGATGGGCAGCGCGTTGGCGCGGTAGGCGTCCGGCGTGGCCAGGAGCGTGAGGAAGCCGACGCCGATCGGGAGGGGTGTGGCGGCGGCTTCGTCTGACTTGGTGTGGTTCAGGAGGCGGCTGGCGATGGTGAGTTGTTCTTCCAGGGCGGCGAGGTGGGGAGAGTTGGCGCTGGGGTCCATTCCTGCTGGGACCATGCCTTTTTGGTGGATTAAGGAAAGATCAATCTTTAGTTTTTTTTTCTATGGCGTGGCCGGGTAGAAGTGGACTGGAGAAACGAGCAGAATTAACATACCGAGGCCTCCGGCTTGAGTTACTGCGGCGGCTAGTGCGCCGTTCGCCACGGTGAACATCGGGGCGCTGATGATGAGGGGAAGTTTAGTGGTGGGGAACCACTTGTGAAGGAGGTTTTCGGCCATGGTGATTTCGGTAATGTTAGTCGGCAGGATCTTGAGGATTGGGTTGACTCGCGATAAGTTGGACATAGTCCAAAAAGTTGCAAAAGAAATACAAACTTATATCTAGGGTCCATGTAAATAAACCCCGCAGCTTGCCAAGAAAATTGCTGACAGGGACTTAAATAGTCTTACTTTTTGTGGATGACTTCTTAGTGCTTAGTGGATAACTGCCTCGGTAAGCGATGGGGATCCAATCCAAGCTGTTGGTGAAATTAAGGCCGATAGTTATCATAAGCAGGTAAACGTTAGCCGGTTTCGCAGATGGTATATCCAAAAAAAATCGGTGTTTCATTGGGCCGAGACTTCAGGAACATGCAAAAAAGCAGCTGACATAAGTTTGTGTGGGAGAAAAAGGATATGTACACGAACTCGAAATTGTTCGTGTCATCTACTGGGTGCTGAAGTCAGAGGCTAATAGCTACTTACCCACCTAAACTTTCGAGTCTCAATTTGCCCCATCTACGTGATCTTCGGTCTGTATCTTGTCCAGAATCTATCTTATTTTACTACCCGCGATGGCTCACCGACAGCTTTGCCTTGTGTTGACAGCAATTTAAGGGCTAAATTCACACGTGACCTCCTTCCCACTTACCATCGTAGATATTCCCCCGATGCAAGGTCTAAATGGCACTTGAACTGGAACTAAACCTGCTGCTTTTGGTGGTTTATTTGCTTTCGGGATATGAATGAGGTGATATGCGAAAGTCCCGAATCACCTTCAATGCCGCCCTCCGTAGCCCATCGGACATAATGAGCCGGATTTGTTTATACAGAAAGGATCTTGCTCTTCGAGCGTCCCAAAGTTCCGCGCTGCCCCAAGCATTGCGATAAAGTAGCTACATATTGGGAGTTTTGATACTAAAATAGCAAAAAGTCTTCAGCCTAGGAGATGCAGGCAAGCTCTCGATTTTCGTCATCAAAACCTGACTTTGGAGCTTTGGTGCTTTCCTCAGAGTCTCAAGTGATCAGGCGATAAATGGCAGTAGAACAAAGTCATACTGGGCGAGAATCAATGGTGTTTCTATCATAATAGTAGAAACGTTTTTGGTGTTGCTCAGAGACATACGAGATGAACGGACAACTGACAAAAGGTAGGGGCGTCCCTGGCATACCCAGTACCCTAGCCCATCCACGACGTTAAATCTCCTTTCTAAGTAAAGGAGATATCTATAGTAAGCCTTCGCCTGGCTGTGCCTTACATCATCCTTTGGGAACCTTCTTCGCGTCGGCACTTGTGCTTGGCCGTGCCATCCCCTTCGTTTCACTGGAACCTTTCCCACACTTGGCCGATGGGTTTCCAGCTGCTCATCCATAAAATCCCGTAGCGGGTACTTCCGCTAGGATTCTGATAGAATGTGCTAAATTTCCCCTTCTAAACACATGTATGCACGGCATCACACAGGACCCCCAAACCTTTTGGCCGGTTTGGAATGCACAGCAGGAGAAAGGGGGTCCACCATTATCCGTTTCCTTTAGCTTGGACAGGCGAACCTTCTCAAACCGACTTTAGCCCAGAGTTTTGTCCGTATAAGTGCGCTCATCCATCCGCTGGATTAGAGCAAATGAAAATTGGTAGCTCGCGTAAAAAAGCATATCTACGGAGTAGGGGCCAGAGCATGAATATGGGGATGCGGGCCCATGACCACATCGGTAGAAAAGGGATCGTCGCCGGGACAGAACCACGAGTTTCCCCGGATCCAATCAAAGGTCCAGGAAGAACAAAGAAAGCACCGCGAGCAAAACATTGCTGACGAGCGTCGCGCGTGGGTGCCATCTCGCCCCCACGGGGTCAAGTGGAACCGATCAGTTATCAACGCCTGATGCCTGTCCCAAGAAAGCGAAAAAAGTAGCATCACTGGCGGAAATTTGGCGAGTATTCTTTTTTTTTTTCTCGTATGTACTTCCGGTACAAGGGAAACGATGGGTGAGCGTGGGGTGATGAAACTGTGTAACCGGAGGCTGCAGTAACATCCACCTCAGTTGTCTTTTCTGGAACTTTTGTTTGTACGGTGCTGCAGACTGCATCCAAACCCTTCACGGAGGTTTCAATCCGTAATTCAATCGGGTTAAAAGCATCGTCAGTATGCATGAATTACAAGCATCAAACTCGATTCCATCCCAGCGCTCAACAAATCCTTTTGTGGTTTGCCTGGCTCGGCTTGCTCGGGTATAAAATTCTATCTGCTTTCCTCTTCCAGCTTAGATCTCCGACGCAAGGGATGAACCGCCAAGATGTCGACCCAACCGGTCAACACCTCTTGGCAGAAGCTACACCGCATCACTGGGAGCGCACTCCTTTCTCCGGACCAATCAAGATGATTTCCCGCACACCCTCTCACCGTTTAGGAAAGTCGATCTCCGCTTGGACGGGGGTTCATTTCGTATTCTGTACGGTCGATTTGGTCCGGGACTGTACCCAGATGGATTTATCCACTCCAAATGGGTTGGGAGTTAAACACATGAGGCTTGCACTGCGAGATTACCGACTGCATCAGCTTTGCTCCCTTACGTCCGCTTTGCCGAGTCGAAAGTGCTCCAAGAACTTCGACGATGGCCACGTCTTTTGTGACCTGTAAGATCTGTGATGCCTTGGCCTCGTATGATCATTACATGCTCACTTGAAGTGCGTGCAACGCATCCTATGATTCATATGCAATCAACGATGCACATATGGCGTAATGAGGCTTTCTAATCGCGAATCCAACTATCTACGTAGAACGGGAGGCTACCATTAAAATCAATCTGCCATTGCTGTACAGTCGAACTGGAAATATAGAATTATTAAAAGGCTCCTCTCAGTCCAGATGTGCCTACAGCGTACTGCAATGATTCGCCTCAGACAAACTACAAGTTTCATTGCCTGCATGTCTCGAATAAAGCCCACATCGTAACTATGACGCAGATCATTGTTTGTTAGTGTGCCCGTTGCCGTGGATTTGCATACCCAATTAGGAACAAAACGCTACTGGCACTTTGATTGGGCGCTTCTTTTTTCTCCCTGTAGCGTTGCTTTTCGAATCCAAAAGTCGCCCTGCTTGCGAGACCATTCAAGCCCATCCCACCACACCATCTAGAAGTCTTGGTTTTAGTATGCTAGTAGTGACCAAGGGATGAAGGGTTGTTCAGCTTTTAATATTACCTACTTTTAGCTCTTGGGCTTGTATTCACGCATAATGACCCCCTCAGCTCTTTGCTTCTTGAGTATTGCACATTTGCCTCCTTTCCGTGAGCTCCTGGTGTTGCTTTGGGCGGGCTCTGTTGCCCGTCTAGGGAGGTATATAACAAGATCTGTGAAACCAACCCCTTTGAGCCACAATCTTCCTTCCCTACATAATCACTTCTCCTTTCCGCAGAGTACAGACCATTAGAGTTTCTACGCCTCATCATTCCCTTTGGGATCGAGATCCCATGCATCAAAACCCATCACACCTGACTGGTCTTCTGCCATCCATTGTCGTACAAATCGTATTTCTACCGGAAAAGAACAAGAGAATCTTTCGTTGCAACGCTAGTCCCCATCTGGTCATACTCAGCCACTGAGCCATACGCAGGTTTCCCATGGTTGCAAGACCCTTACAAGCCTGTGCCAACATCCACTAAACCAGTCCCTGCCGTGACTCCCCGCCTACTTTGTAACCAAACCACCATGAACCATCACCCCCTTCAGCGCAATCAATCCCTCATCGCCAGCCTTCGCAGCCTCATAGAGTTGGAAAAATGGCCCGAGTTCGACGCGCTCGAGGCCGACTTCAACCGAAGCTTCGACGCCGGCTCCGAGGACGCCAGGCAGGTGCGCGAGCACGACTCGCTGGTGCAGGCCATGCAAGCGGCCGAGGCCGGGGTGCACCGTAATCTCGAGACCAAGACGCGGTGGGCGGCTGTCGAGATGGCCAGGGTCAAGAGGGTGCAGCTCCAGGCCGACGCGCTCATGGCCGAGGCCAAGGTGATGAGGGACGAGGCGGGCAGGGAGATGAAGCGGGCCAGGGAGGTCGAGGATGAAGTCGAGAGCGAGATCTCCCGGCACGAGGAGGTCGTGGAGTCGATCAAGGGGAAGCTTGGCAGGATCGCCAGGGAGCGGGAGGGGAGGCGGGTGACTCAGGAGAGGAGGTTCAAGGCTGCAGTGGGGAGGTTGTGGCAGACTGTTGAGGATATGCAAGGTGTGCGGCCTGTGGTGGGCGAGACCCATGCGCAGACACAGGTACAGGTACAACCTAAAAAGGTAAAACCAGAAAGACCCGCGCCACTTTTGTTGTCGAGCTCTTTCAGCCACAGGAGACCGGACTCAACTAGCCAAAACTCTCCCCAAGAAAAGAACGCACTCGATATTGAATCACTACCAACACGGGATCGACCAATAGGGGCCTTGTCCATTTCACAACTGTTGATCGATCCCAAAGAAGAACCTTCGTCTGCCACGTCCCATTCATCTCCACCGCCTCCATGGGATTGCATCCAATTGCCTATCCCAGACACCCGTGGTCAGTTTCATTGGCCACCTCCTCGCCCAGGACCCGACGCATTGCCTCCTCCTGGCGTGCCAAGATCTGATGCCAAGTCATCATCTCGTGTTATATCCTTACCGAGCTACAAAACATGGCGTCAACACCAACCAGTCTCTCCACCACCTCAACTAGAACCAACTGGACGCAAAAGGCGCGCAGTGGAATGTATGCCACAGTCTGATACGACCGTAGCAATGACCGCACCGCAACTCCCGATACCATGCGGCGTTTCCGTGCGGTCCCTCTCCCCAGTCAGCTGCTCCCCACTATCAACAACCTCATCTCTGCCACACATACCCACCCCCTTGCGCCTCCCACCGCCGATCCAATCTTTCCCAACAGAAATCCAACCCTCTCACCATCTCCTACCACACGTACCGCTGCCTGCACAGCCAACCAGGGGCCAAGTCCCATTCAAACGCAAGCACAACACCATCCCACCCCCGCCCTTGTCCCACCAAAAGCCCAAACCCGCCAACACGGACGACGTCGAAGCCGCCGACCGTTGGGACACATCCTTCCTGACCCCTGAGGCAGGTCTGCTCGGCAGCGTGTCGTGGGAGCAGTTCCGCAACGACAGCAGCAAGTACCCCCTGCACAAGCGGTGGCTGTGCCAGCGCCGGAAGCGGGTCAAGGGCGCGCGGGGCGCGGGGCGCGGCCCGCTGCGCTGGCTCGTCTTCAAGTGTCCGGCGCACCCGGCCCGCGTCATCGACTGCCAAAAGGAGCTCGAGAGGCACTACATCCGGGACCATGCCGACGTCAAGACGGCCGAGAAGCGGCTGGAGGAGTGTGCCGTCTACGTCAGGGGTTGTCGGGACGCGCTGGCGAGTAGTCACAATGCGCGCATCACGAGGGATACCTACGCGGTGGATTGGGGGAGCGAGGGGCCGGTTTCTCCTGGTGGTGTTGGTGATGGCAGACAAGGAGGGGGCGTGCGGGAGCAGGTTCCTAGGGCGGTCAGTGAGAATCGGTTGGATGCGTGGGAGAGTCGTGTTACCGTGCTGGCGGGGACGGGTCAAGAGGCGAGCAGTGCTTGACTTTTCTTTCCTTTTCATATGCTGCTCTTACATCTCTTTTCGCTGGAACTGGATCTAAAGTAGGTGGGTTATTTTATAACGTAGAATATGTCTGTATGACTACGAGGTATATAATTCTTTTTTTTCTTTTTGGGCAGATCTCAGAAAGATTGTTTGAGACTTATAGTATGCGCATGTCCTGATTGGTATGACAGAGAGTTTGGTTCATCTCTTCTAGCTCGTCTGTAAAAAAAAAAAAAAAAAAAAAAAAAAAAAAAAAAAGCCATTTGCAAGCTTATTACTTTCCAAATAATTTTCATCATCGCCCAGCTTTATCATATGTGATCATTGCAGCTGGACTTGTCTGCTTGGCGTCCCAAGATCCCACGTTTTTCTGGCCATGTGCGCAGACCAATCCCACCAGCGTGTTAGAACTTGGCCTGCATTAATTAGCAGAACCTATCGACGCAGGATGATCCTTTTTTTTTCGACAAAGAGTATAGACGTTTATGCAGGTCCCCGGTTCTGTATTTTCTACCTACTATTAATAGTCTGGCAGGGATACTTTGGCATATGCTAACCTTGCCTGCTGGCGTATTCGGCCCACTCAGCACCGATCCCACAGCGGCTTGGCCCGAATGATCCATGTTTTCATATGGAGAGACTGAATCGCCCACTTCAACGCGCATTCCCTACAATCAGACCAAGAGACCATGCACTTGATCGATCGGCCCAAATGCACGCCCACGAAAAGCTTTTCCTACCCAGATGTCTGCTTGCAGCGAAGTTTATCGCCAATATTCAGCCTCGAAATATGTATCAAGGGAAAATAGATTGCAGAGGATACAACCCCCCATCAACATTCCGTTCGATCGAATAATTTATGATATGTGCGTGATACCCGGAGAGGCCTCCAAACAAAAAAATAACTAGTTGGTGAATGTGGCCAAGGGATGTTGGCAGTGTCCGGCTGTGACAGGTTACCTATGCTAGAATGCGCAACATATAGTTCCTCGAGGTCCCCAAGATCCATGTCAGTTTCCAGCATGCAAAATATTGCACTCTTCTATTTATGTCCATATTCTGCCAACGAACTGTTGATACAATAACCGTTGTGCTATCAACCAAGTCGTCGAAAAGTAGCAGTACATATCGTTAGCTTATGACCCATTACCCGCGCTCTTTTAGACTTCAGAGTTCTACACGAGGTGACACATAAAAGTTTATTTTTCTCTTTATTTTCTATTCTGACAGTCAGTCTTAGGCAATTTGCCCAGGCCATTCTCCAAGGGCCTGGCAAAGAGGAGATATGACACACAAAAAAAGAAAGAAAATAAGAAAAAGCAGTAGTTGCTCATATAGTTACATTTCACCGTGGTAGACTCCTCGCTCCTTTAAGTTCTTGGGCAAACCTATACAGTGAGCAGTGCAACCCGCGCCAGCGTTGCATTGATATCCTGCAATCGTAACGTATTCGCCTCCTTCAATGGCAATTTCAGTGCCGATAGGCGTTTTACCCTCCCATATGGTGATGTGACATTCCCCAACAGCGAGAACGGTCGCTATGGGAGACAGAGCGGCGAAGGCCGCAAGAATAGATCCGAACCTCATGATGAGGGGTTGTGGTGACTACTTTCGTATTTCCTTTTTTTTTTTTTTTTTTTAGATCCCTGGACCAATATGTGAAGCGAGCCGGTGCTGGTATGATGATGCTGACTGATTCTATTGAAATATCAAGGTACGTGCCGTAAGGGTAGGTGAGGATTTGCTGTGATTTGTTCCAGACAAAAGTAGGAGAAGTTGAAGGTATTACGTTAGAATTGTGCAACAGAAGACTCGAGGAAGTTATTGGGCCGGTTGGATTTATACGACAAAGACTGAGCAGGACTTCTGTGATTGCCTAACCCCTGGAAGTGATTAGCTGTCCTGAAAGAAGGTTGTGATTATTTCAGCGCAGGAAAACGCTAAAAAGTAACTGAGGGCAGTGGAATCCACTTTTAGTGCAAAGAAATACCGATATAGACTTTATGCAACAGGCCCACAAGTAAAAGAAAACCCAATTGGGTAGTAAATATACTTGGCACACCCAAGTTTATCTGCTCGAATTTTGCGTTTTTCTGCGCTGAAATACCCACACTCTGAAATGGTCGGTATCACACAGTAAACTATTTAAACGTTTATGCCCAGCTGTACCGAGTAAGCCCAAATTGCTCATAGTGGTTACCGCGACAGTGGCCTACCGGATTTCGTTGTCATGCCGTTCAATTTTACAACCTCCATCCCGGTACAACGCTTGCAGATTCATGCTCGGCGTTACCGAATCAAGATATGATCAAGATTGGAATAGTCTTGTTGTCAAGATTCTTGCCGCAGCATTTCAAATTATAGCTTCGGTTCTTGGCAATTAGGTATTACATAGTGCATAGAGGTTTTTTTTTTCTTTTCTTTTTTTTTTTTTTTGACTTGCATTGTTGTTGTTGATTAGTGTTTTTCTGCAGAATACCCGAGCTGCGACTTCCATGGCACACCGCGCTTGAACTGGCGTATCTAGCGGTAAAGTTACAATTTCAATAAGTGGCTCAAGAATATGGGACTTTTGTTATCAGGAAATTCAACTGTCATATGTCACGGGCCTATGTACCAGCTGGCGCTGACAATGTCGCTTAAATCTTTGAAATTGTCCATTGCTCGCATCGAATCATCATTTGAAGCCAACATGTTGTTGCCCTAACTAACAGGTCTTGTGGATGTGGACTGTTTACTGACTGCTGTCATTGGTACATACTAAATGCCAGTCTCAGACAATCTCTCAGTAGCAAACTACCGCATTTCACACGATATACCGATGAGTGGCAGGAGGATGAACATGCCGTATAAGAGAGATAGGACAAGTATTTCTACTAATGGCTGTGGTTTCGTAAAGTCAGGAGGCGGACCACCGGCGGCAAAGTCGGATCAAAGAGGATAGGGATTGTTCTTTATTACTTGCATGTCGGATACGGGTGTCCGAAAGCCTCCCCTCTTTTTGGAAGAAAGGGCACAATGGCGCAACATCCGAAAGATCGCATTGATTAGTATTCCTGCTCCAACTTGTATCAAGTAACCACAAGGGGAAATGCGGTATTCGATAATTTGTTCAAATGTCTTACAGTAGCGCGGAACTCGGGCCATGTCAGAAGTCACAAGGCCGTGGGCTTAGCGTGACGCGGCCCGATCCATATCTCGTCTGCTAGGCCGCGACCCAAGCTGACGGGTTCGAAGGTCCGAGTGTTGCCCGAGGGCCGTTATCCTCATTCGAAGGTCGATGTGCCCTTTTGTGGCAGATCACGTGGTTAATATATTCGGACAAATCATTTCATGTAAGGGCAGTAATGCCGTTCTATTCCACTCGCAAGCCCCATTGCGGAGGGGAGGACCAATTAAAGGTTTGTTCGTTGGGTGAATTTCTAGAAACGTCGTTGTGAATAGCATCTACTGCAGTCTGCATAGGCTGCCGACGCCAAAGTACTTGGCAGTCCGCGGGAGTATATGTGCTGTCTTGAAATCTCCGGTGACGTGCAGAGGCTAGTGATGGAGTAAACAAATACACGCAAGAAGGATGTGTATGCTGAGGCCCGAGGTCAGGCAAACGCGCGGCACAAAGAAATCAAAGGAAGACCCAAAAGGAATATATATATCACAGACTCCCTATCATCCAGCAGAGACAAAAAGATTAGTCTTTCATCTGTCAGATCCATCATCTTCAAAGCTTATGCAACTGTCATTCTAGTCCAAAGCCCAAAATGTTGGTCATCTCATCTCTCCTCTTCATCCTTGCCACGTCAGCTGGTGTCCGTGCCCAGTTGAAACTTAGCAGGACTTACGACAAGGACAACTTCTTCGATCAGTTCAATTTTCGGGATGTTAGTTCCACCATAGAGCAACCAGTTTAACTTTCAACCAGAGATCAAGTCAAAAGACCCCTGAGCGAGACACCAAAGCTAACATGCATAAAACTACAGAGAGCCTACTTCTTGAAGCTTATCAAGGCAAACGAACCAACCAACGGCTTCGTCGACTACGTCAGTGAAGAAGAGGCGACAAAGTCAGGTTTGGCCGAGTACCGCGGTGACCAAATCTACATTGGTGTCGACAGCAAAGAGCGCGTGTCCACCAACGGCGGTATCGGGAGGAAGGCCGTGCGGCTAGAGTCCAAGCAGACGTTTGACACCGGCCTACTAGTTGCTGACATTCAGCACATGCCCGGAAACGCATGTGGTACCTGGCCAGCCTTGTAAGCTTGATCCATGGCTGACATCAGCATAGCATACTCATGCAACCGATCAAAAAAAAAAAAAAAAAAAAAAAAAAAAAAAAAAAAAAAAAAAACAAGTCCATAAGGCTTTGGTGTTTCACACACACTGACAAGATTCTTTTTGCCTTGGCCAAAACAGCTGGACCTTCAATTTCGAAGAAGACCCCTATAGCGAGATTGATATCCTTGAAGGCAACGGTTCGCCCAGCCAGGACGCAAACACCATCTCCCTGCACACCTGCGGAGCCTGCAGCTTCCCCAGCCTCAAGGGTCCTGACCTCAGACAAGACTGCGACCTGCACGGTGGGGCAAACTGCGACGGCGGTAACAATCCGTGCGTTTCTCATACCATTTTTGCCGAATCTCAAAATCCACATGTCTCTGTGAAAAGAAAGAGGAGAGAGAGGGAGAGAGAGAGAGAAGAAAAAAATACTAACGCGCAGTGTGACAAAAACAGTGGCGGATGCGGTGTGGATGGCCCCAAGGGCTCCTACGGAACCAGCATGAATGACAACGAGGGCGGCGTCTACGCTACGCTGCTCAACGAAGAGGGTGTCAAGATCTGGTTCTTCCCCCGCTCCAAGATCCCAGAAGATCTGGCCAACGGCAACCCGAACCCGAGTGTGTCGGAATGGGGTGCGCCTCAGGCAAACATGGAGAGTGGAAACTCGTGCAACGTGCAGAAGAAGTTCAGCAACCAGACTATTGTAAGTCTTTCCTCTTTTTTTGTCTGTTCATGACTGACCTCCACAAGCTCTTTTCCCCCGGATTTCATGCTGACAAAAAGACACGCCCGGTGTTTGCAGATTATCAACACGACCTTTTGCGGCGACATCATCGACAACTGGGACCAGCAAACCCAGGGTTCGCCCGAGTGCCGATCTGCACAGGGCGGGACTTGCGAGTCGTACGTTGGCTCGAACCCGGATTCGTACAAGGAGGCTTACTGGCTTTTTAACTCCATCAAGCTTTACCAATGATAAGATGCGCAGAGTGACGTCAATCGACCTCGCTGTGATTTAGAGGCAACATATAAAGGCCGGTTGGTCGTAAAGCTTTGGATAGAGACGATTTAGCCTTTTGCATATAGAAAATGAAAGAAACTAGAAAGATCTTGAGGGCCACGCTAGATGATCATAGTCGCTTGCTGATGGCTTGGGATACCAGAATCCTACGTGGAACTGATGAACTCTCACAACCATATTGGACTTGGAGGCTTCTGCCCAACAGAGACGACAAAGCTTATCCCTGTCCCGTCCCCTGGCTCCCATGGTGCGGCATATTGCACTATGAACTGATGATCGGTCAATCGTACTGCAAAACGTCATTCCACAAGCCAGTTCACTTGTTTTTCATGCAATGTTGAATGGTTCATCAGATGCAATTCAAGGAACAATGCGCTAACATGTAAGTACTTCAAAGGAGTTTACATGTCAAGCTCTGGTAGTACTATTTTCTTCTGCCCGATATTCCCTCGTGCGAAACCAAATCTCCAGCTTAATTTTAGCCTCCACCCCCTTTTTTATTCTTTTTTTGGTGTAGACGGCCAGGTACTCTGCGCGTAGATCCTCTGTCGGATACTACTCCTTTATTTTCTATTCTTGCGGTGGCATGCATTTATAAAGTTATTCTAGAATTGAGAATTGACTAATGTCAATCTTTTTATTTCTAATAATAGGCAATTCACCAGGCAAAAACATGATTGGGTGAGCAATATGGACGTGAATCGTGGCTACGTTCTTTATTCCAAAAATAACATTTAGCAGCAACCCGCAAGGAAAATACGAGCATGTGAATTATCACTTACTTATTGGTCAGTGCCTATAAAGAGAAAGGAACTTCCCAAATTACCTCGATCTTAATCCAACTGTGTCACCATCCACGGCCACAAGCCACTACACAAACCTTTCCACTAGCACTCTGTCGCCCCGGTTGTAAAAGCATCCATTCCTTTTAGCATACCCTATCTTCCCCTAACTATACAGACTACCACATCTTGCTCAATAATAAAAAAGATGAAGTTCTCCACGATCCTTTCCACCTTTGCGTTGGCCAGCGCCGCCACCGCCAGCGCCATCAACATTAACATGAACCAGGAGGGCTCCCGCCTCGCCTCAAGGTCACCAGCGGGCGATTCCACTTCCGGTCCCGCGAGCCTTCCCCCACAGCCACCGGCGGGCCAGAAGTTCACCGACCCCCAGGAAGACGCAATTTACAAAAAATGTTGCACGCGTTGCAAACAGTCGCTCACCGCTCAAGGCACCGCTGAGGGCAAGAACTGGACACCAGAATTGATTGCGGAGACGTGCACGAAGAAGTGCGAGGAATTGGTGGTACAGCTCAGGGATGAGAGGAACAGGAACAGGAAATCAATCTGATTGTTTTAGGACTGGATACCTCATGTTGGCTATACTTACCATCTGTTAATACAACAATGAAATGATAAAAATCTGAAAATAGACATAGAGCCAACGCTAGGTGCGGGCGCATAGCTCATATGTCAAAGGTTTGGAGGCGTGCACGATGCGGGAACGAGAAGTAAATTAGAACTCCATTTTGCCTCGCATCCCAAGAGACAATAAGCCACTGTGAGCCCCCGTATACGTAACAATTAACCCAGATATATCGGCACTTGTGGTGGGATATCTTACCAACTTATTGCGATTAAAATCGCTCTGGGGCAAGCTTTGGGTTCGCTACAGTGTCATCAAGAAAATATGGAGATGAAAATTGTGCCGTTTTACAATCACCTCGATTGTTTGAAGAGCCGTCACATGGGATGTTTGAAACCCAAGTCAAGAAACCGGTGCTTGTAACAGCAAGATTTGGCAGGGCTCTGCGGCTGGCCGTAGGTGTACTAGCATCAAAGAGTAGCTTCCGTAAGGTTGAACCTATTAACCTGGTACAGGTTATATCAACATTTCAAGCTAAGCAGCCTGTGCGACTGCCCTCCGTATCGAGGCAATGTTTTTATCAAGGTATCTATCAGCAGATAACCCGGACGGGTTGCAGCCAGGCCCACGTGGCCACCCGCCAGCTATGATCACTTTACATCGCAATAGTATAATCACCAACGTGATTACAAGCCTAGAGGGTGGCGTATGACAGCATTCTTGATTATATTAAAAAGTGAAAGAATACACAAACTCACACCAACCCCTTAATGTGCTCCCCTGAGTATTAGCCAAAGAAATAGCATTACGCTCTTCTCGTCTTGCATCGGTTGTTGCTGAAAATACTTGCTATTTGCTTTTGCCGCAGGTCTTATTATGTCTACGGAAATCCGAAAATTTGTAGAAAGTGTTATGGCATGTGGTGCAATACCACTCAGTAACTTGACGCTTTTGCTTATCCTTTGCGCCAGTTGAAGCTTCCACGTTGGCGTTATAGAGTGTATCGGATCGTGCCACAATGTCCCCTGTGTTGTGGGCCGTGGCGATGTTGCATGGGGTAGGAAGGGCCATAGTACCAACGGCGAACATGGTAAGAATTTGGCTTATGGTTTTGAAGAAATGCATGTTATCTAATTCTCGTTACTACACGAGAAAGAGAATATCACTATTAGTAAACAGTGTTGCGAAGTAATAAAAAAGTGGCGATGGAGAGGAATTTTTTCGGGAGATTCCGAGGCGAAAGGGTGTGGTTTGAATGAATGTTCTGGTCTAGCCAAGTCATGCTTCAACATTAATTGCGAAGCCACCAATACATACGAGTCATTGATTTGCTACAACAAGTTCGGACCGACTGCCTTTTAAATTATATAATTAGCTCTTTTTCAGTGGCTGGGGAATGCTGTATTGATCTTGTACTTTCAAAAACCTAATTTTGATATTGGTAAGCTTGTGTAAAACTCCTATATTGTAAAGACTAATCTTGCAAAAGTAAAACCATTTCTAATAGTTCTATCACATCTCCCCATAGAAAACGCTATAAACTTAATTACCAAATGACGGAAAACTAATGTTACGGATTTTGATCGAGAAATACTTTCAAGATAGCGAATTAAAAACCAAATAAAAATACGGAATCACCAAAGTATACAGTTCATACATTTGTCCAAAGCAAGTTTGAATGGCTGGTTCTCGCAATATATAGCCCGGTTTGAAGTAGTGCTAACAAGCCGTGGACTTTTCTTCTTATCAAGTTATGTTTGGCTTTGATTTAAAAGCATTAAGTCTTTTTATAGTTGGTATAACTAAATAGAGACAAATCGCTCACAGTAATATTAGTGCCATAAGAAGGTCATTAGAATTTCCACTTTTACATTCGTATTGTGTATATAAGCTCAAAGTTAGTATGATGGTTAATGTGATTAAGACTACAGTAGTAGCGCATAAGGGCTGGACTTTCTAATAATAAACAATTATAAAATTTGACGATCAATATTTCCAGGGGACTTGCTTCTTTTTCTTCTAGCCATTTGGGGTAGTTGCTTAAATATACCTCATCAGAATGCAGATCTCCCCATACTGCCACCATAGGGCGCGCACGAGACGAATCAAGGGTGTCCACAACCTCGTTGACACAAACCAGTTCAAAATAACTATATATCACAAGCTCCGACAATGATCTCGCACCCCCGCCGGAGCCATATCGTACATAGATCGTCTCAATGGCGCCTGATAACAGCAATAAAGCCAAAGTCCCATGCTTGCTGACAGGTGAGTTAAACATCCGACGTAGCAATTTGACTCCGAGAGGCTGCAGGACACAGCGCGTGGCGGCCTGGTAGTGCTCACGTATCTGTGCGATTTGCAATCGATTTTGCGCTTCAAGCCTATGAAATACCTGATGATTTACATTCCCCCTCACCGTGACCATCTTCTTGAGGCAGGCAGCTAAGCATACTATTTGTGAAGAAAGTTGCACCTTGTTTCTTGCAGGCGGTTTGCATGCATGTGCATGTAATTCAAACTCGTCTCCAGAGAGGCGCTCATATCAGGCTATTACAGATGGTGTAGTTTGGTGTTGTGTGAAAGGGCTACCGGTACAGTTCCTGGCTTTTGAGCATCCCGTTTCTTGCTTGGCCTTATGCGGTTGTTGAGGCTGCCAGTCGGGGGTGATCAAAGGTGGGAGCAAGGTTCTATATTCAGTGCCAGTCAGGATTAATCGAAGGGCATGCCTACATGGCCCCCATCAAGTTTAGTATAATGGCACGTGTTGGACCTGTGTCTTGACAGGTCTTGAGTGCTAGCTCCACAACTTTACTTTGCATATGCTGACTTTGATGTCGTCGAAACGCCATGCCTGATAGCGACAAACGTGGTAAAGGGATTGGCCTGGCCCTTTTAAAAAATGGACCCATGGGTGGGGGTTTAGGTTATTCGCAAACAGCGGGAGGGATAGACCCATACCAAAAGCTTCAACACTTGGCCCATGTCCTGCCATTCTTTTTCCTTTTTCAAAAGAGAACGAGACAAAAACACATTTGTTGCACAATATCGGTGAGCCTTTTTGTACTTTCTTTGTTTTCGATTCGCTGACGCTACTCCCCAGACAAGGACAAACCCGTCTTGAAAATAATTTTGCGCAACGAAAGTTTTATAGACGCCAGCCTTGGTAATGTCAATTGAGGTAGCTCAAACATGCTTCTTACGAAATGTCGCCGCCTTTTTCTTTTTATGTGTTACAATCAAGTCCCCTATAATTGGGGCATGACGTGACCGCCGCGGGATTGGAAAATCCGAAGCCAAGGCTGCCCAATTACTTGCCACAGTCACAGTAGCCATGCTACCCTGGTAGTCGGACTTCCGCGGAGTTATTTGGGTACCAGACCTTGCGCCTACTGGCGGTTGGTGAGTCAGACACCATGATGAACCCTACGAAGATATTTTATCAAAGCATGACCAACATGGATATATTATTCAAGTGCAACTGTATGAAAATCTTCCTAATTTTGTCACAAAGTTCCCTTTTTGTCGACGAGGCGCTTCCCCGTTTTCGTCGGTGGTGAGGATGTAGCCGGTATCAATTCGGAGGGTACGTGCCGGGTGTGTCACAGCACCTAGGCTGGGGTAGTTAAGAAGGTTTGCCAAGATAAGCGTGTCCAGAAAACATTTGAGATTAAAAAAATGGTCCTGGGACCTTTGTTAGAATCTTACCATGAATCGAAGTTGTGAATTATCAGTGTCACAATGAGCAAGTCCTGCCAAAGTCTTGAGTCAAATTTGTACAATCGCATTGTTCTTGTTCTTCAATATTTTACCTGTAATCACTTACATTCATTGAGGATAACTTGCTCCTTTTCGTCTCCAATTATCCACATACAAGATGCATTTTCTCGCTTCCATTTTGGCACTGTTTTCTTTGGCACACGCTGGGAGCGGTTAGTCTAACATTCCAATAAATTCTCAGCCTATGTAACATGTCATGCAAAGAAAGATAGAAGTATTTGAGCTAGTGTCAGCTAACATCAGACACTATTCCAATTAGGTTCCGGCCTTTGCCGTAACCCGCACACATCCTATTGGGACTGCCTTACTTATTGTCTGGGTATAACCACGAAAGATGGAACGAGGGATCCTCAGAATGTCTGCACGAACTACTGTGCACAGTTCTATGAGTTAGTCGATGGAACTTATGTTGAAAGAACCAATCCGATCCCTCTCGCGTCCTGAAAAAAAATCCAATGAAGAAAAGGGTTGGAGGAGCATTGATACCTTCCTGCCTATGGTAAGCAGCGCATATCATATCAAGATACGGGAAGCTGTTTTTGGGCTAGGTAAATGAGGCAGGTAAGCAGCAAGCGCCCAGCAATGAGCTGAACTGAACCCTCGGGAAACTTTACAAAGTCTTATGGATTTAATTTCAGCCATAGAAAAGGTTGAGAAGTTCTGCTGATGATCAGTCTAGAGATAGAGCTGCCTACTCTTTCCATAACTCTTTCAATAAATTGGGAGCCGTTGTGAATAGTTTAGCGACTGTCGTACGTCATTAATATCTCATCTATGAGCCGTGTTTAAATATGGGAGGAATATCCGAACATGAATAGATTGCTCAAGGCACGTCACAAAAGATAATCGCCAGTGACACCCAGTATGATCAGAGAAAGTGACAAAAAGCATCCTGGCGCACCTATAACTTCTCGCAAACATCATACTTCCTCTCTGGGCTATCTACTTGCCCAAAAGGCTATTATGACAGTGCATTGATTGTATTGAAAAAGCAAACAAGCTGCAAGACCATTTACCAGGAATCTTACGTGACAGCTCCCACAGCTCCCTCGAACACTTCAACTTGGAGCAAAGCCATCCACACCAAGTTTCAATCATTAAGACATGGACTCCATACAGTCCAAGGTTTTTCAGCAGCAGCAGCCGCCACCCGGATCAGCCGAGGTCATTAAAAAGCCTCCAAAATTGCCAAAGCCGACACCGATCCCGCCTCCCCTCAAGCCTTTGCCTTGGCCGCGGCCCCCTCCGCTGCATTGATTGTGGCCCCGCGGCTGTTGTGATAAAGAGCATCTAGGAGACCCGATGCGCGTGGTCTGAATAGGGCTGCTGAACCTTGGTCGAAGCTGAAGCTGCGGGCTGATTGGAGCGACCAGGCTTTTCTATACACTGCCGTCCATGCCAGATTTGTAGATACAACCGCCGCAGTGTGAGATGCAATGTCAGAGAACCTAAATTGGTAGATCGCATGTGTTCAAGTGATTTCATATAGTAGAATTTTGAAACAACTGATAAACATGGCAAAACCCATATGCAACCTGTTAGTGTCCGCTTGTTAATCGGGATTTAGTGTTCCTTGTCCTGTATACCAACTATCAGCTGCTGATTGTAGCAACATTTCATGGCACTATGTAGGACCAAGAAACACAATGTCACAATCCATAAATCTGTCTCATGGTGCAGCTAAACTGATCAGTGATGATATTGTCTTACATTGCCAACGCCAAACAGACAAGACAGGATGTCAGCTAATTTGATAAGAATCACGTAAGCTTGATCCACCACAGGCCAACGAAAACATTAACACACTTCTGTGCACTTCAAGGAGATCTTAAAATGTCTTACTAACGGCACAGCCCGGGGGTGCGCTGATGTCATACTCCTAGCAAAAAGTCAGCACCTGTCTGCGGCCACTTTGATTGGCCAAAGTCCCGACCCAGGGGGATGAAATAATTCCGGGTAGACAATAAGAACGAAAAGCCGGGAACTTCAGGGTAGTATCCAGTAAGCTGAATGCAGCCACGGCGCTCTTGGGGGATGACAAGAAGGCACCGGTGACCCCCTTTTCTCCGGCGGCGCATGTGGAATGTCAATATACTTAGGTATGACACAAAAGTAGATAAGGTAGACAGAAACGTTACCTTTTGTCTGATGATTGTTGTTAGATCATGTTCAAGGCCCGGTCATCAATTGACACCGCTTCACTACCGACTCCATGCCAAGCTTCAAGATATCTCTGCTCAGGGCAGCCGCCCTTGCCATCCTGGCCTGCCGAGCCACTGCCACCGATCAACGGCAGAAGCCTCTGACATCTAATGATGACACTACCACGGAAGAAACCCTCGTCACAGCTGCCGCACCCGACGATCAAATCCCTGACGCGCAGCCCCCGACTGGAGGGAACTGGCTGGGCTGGGGCGCTGGCGTGTACAACAACCGCTGGGCGGCGAGCGACGCCGTCGTCGACAGCTCCAACATCGCCAACCTGACCAAGGTCTGCTCCGTGCAGTACACGACCGCCGGCCAGAGCGCACCGCCCCTGGTCACTGGTGGCGTGGCCTACTACCCGACCTGGTCCGGCTTGATCGAGGCGCTAGATTACAAGAACTGCCAAAAGGTCTGGTCTATCAACGTGACACGCATCATCGACGACTACCGGCCCGGCCCGGTGCAAAATGGCAAGGCGAAAGTGTCGCGAACGACGCCTGCGCTGGGTGACGACGGCGAGACGCTCTACTTTGGTACCATCGCGAACGCGCTCGTGCTCGCCATAGACCGCAGGTCTGGCAAGCTCATCGACAGCCTGCAGCTCGACGCCAACCCCTTTGCCATCCTGACGCAGTCGCCCACCTTTTACGACGGGAGGCTGTACGCCGGAGTGTCCAGCAGCGAGTCGGCCGCCTTCCCCGGACACCCATGCTGCTCGTTCGTCGGGTCGCTGCACGCCGTGGCGCTGCGCCGCGGCCGGCTCCAGCTGCTGTGGAGCGTGCAGACCATCCCGCAGGACTCCATCGCCAACCAAAACTTCAGCGGCGCCGCCGTCTGGGGCAGCCAGCCGTCCATCGACCCGATCCGCCGGCAGGTCTTCATCGGCACCGGCCAGCTGTACTCTCTCCCGCCCGCGTTTGAGGAGTGCCAGCGGCAGACGGCCAACATCACCGTCATCAAGCAGGGCCTGACTGGCCATGACCCCTGCCTGCCCCGGACGGCGTACCAAAACTCCATCCTGGCGCTGGACCTCGACACGGGCCGCGTCAACTGGGTCCGGCAGCTGGGTCCCCTCGACGCCTGGAACGCCGGCTGCATCGACTTCCCCGGCCTACCGCCTAACCCTGGCGCGTGTCCAGACTTCCCCGGCCGAGACGCCGACTTTGGCATGGCGCCGACCTTTGTGCTGGGCAGCGCCGCCACGCCCTTCGGAGTGGACATTGTGGTGGCGGGGCAGAAGAACGGGATGCTGTGGGGCCTGTGCGCGGCGTCGGGCACGACGGCGTGGGCGACGCAGACGGGGCCCGACGGGCTCGAGGGCGGGCTGACGTGGGGCGTGGCGGTCGACGACAGAGCAGTGTACTTTACAAACACCAACTCGGAGCATCGCCCGTTCCCGATCCCGGGCGGCGACGTCGTGTCCAACAGCGCCTTCGGGGCGGCGAGCCTGACGGACGGCAGGATCCTGTGGCTGACGCCGGCGCCGCACAACCACGACAGCTACGTGGCCCCGGCCGTGGTCAACGACGTGGTGCTGGTGGGCACGTCGGGTACCAGGGGGGACTTCGTCGAGCCAGTCGGGCCTGGGTACCTGACGCCCTTGGACAAGAGGACGGGGAAAGTGCTGAGGCGGATCAAGCTGGATGCGGTCCTGAAGGGGGGTCCGGCGACGGTGGAGGATTATGTCTTCTTTGGCACGGGGTACGGTGGGCTTCACACCCCTGAGGCGGGGTCCTTTAACGTGTGGAAGATCAACGGTGGAGGAGCGAGGACGGCGGAAGAGGATGATGGCGGGATCGGCGAGTTGTGATTGTGCGTGGTATCAGCCGTATGGTAATGTCGAGGCTGTGTGGTAGAGGTTTTCTTAAAAGTGAGCTTATTGCTGTACTGTCTATTGCGGCGTCTGGTGTCCGATAAGAGGTGTTGTCATACGCACGAATTGCCTTTTGCGGCCTCCAATGCAAAACACCAAGATTTACCCACTTGTTCAGGGTGCAACCAGCTTGTAGTTAGTTTATCATGTTCAATTATAATCAATCGCGATTGGTGAATTCGCTGAACACGGCTTAGACCTTTGGCGGTGCGCTGTAGATTAATTAAAAGATTTCATTTTTTTCCGACAGATATTTTTTGGTCTAATTAAGCCCTTTAAATTGCAGAAATTAGTTCCCGAGTTTGATTGGCGTGCACATCCCCCGAATTCAGGAAATGCAGTGTAAATAACCATTATTGTTGATAGGAATAGAGTGATCGCTGCGATCGGCAAAAACAATAAAACAAATAACGGTTTTCTCATGCATTGTAACTCTCTATCTGTAACTGTCTACAATTCTGCAGAGATCTGTTCATATTTCTTCCACGTGTTCTGAGATCACGTTGCTCCACACCTGATCTACCCACTCGCATGTCCGCCCACGAACAAACTATTACAGGGTCAGTAAAAGGCAGGTGAATTCAACAACTACATTTTATAAGTTCTTAAATATATATCCGATAATAATATTAAAGAGTTATTAGGTGAGCTTATTATTCCTTGTAATTGTAAGCCCGTATAACGGTATAATGTACCATTTGCGGTACTTATAATACAGATTATATAATGCTATGATTTAACAGGTTTCGCATAATTTCCTGCGTTAATATACGCGATTTGGAAAGCGGTATTGTACCATGCGACATTTAAACCTTTACTCCAACCCCAACCAAAAACCCACAAGGGTGACAATACTTTTATCCACGTCACGCTAAGTTTAAAATTGGTTTGTCTCCTTTCTTTTTTAAATAGAATTCTCGTCGATAAGTGCCAATAGACTAGCTTCCGTGCTACGTTTACTCTGGCTGCGACACCGGCCAAAATCAGCCAAATTTACCGACAAGTGATTTTTTAAAACGTCTATAAAAAGGTAATCCTCAAGAAATCCAGAAAAATATGCGGAGTTGTTTAGAAATGCGGTAATTATCGTCGCAAGACTTGGGAAACACAGCTACTCGAGCACGAAAGTCGAAAAACGCTTCAGACGATTGGGCTCAGGTCCTGGATCTAAGAGAGAGGAGGCGCATTCAAAATAGGGCTGCGCCGCGGAAGTTTCGTGCGTTTGCATCCGAGTCAACCAAACCTCGGCGTTTTAAGTATGTGGCTGACCACGGTAATATGGAGCGATAAATTTAATCTTTTGGACACGGCCCAGATGGGTCCCCCGTTCGAGATTAGACTGCACTGAATTTACCCTCAGTTATATCGAGTTACATTCAGTATGGCCTTACTACCCTAAATCCACTTTTACGCGCATTAAACTGCACGGGATTATATAATATTACTATACATAGTAATCAATGATAATTGTCTTACTCAAGGGTAAATTTCACTTATCACATTTTCTTTGCGCTCGTGCTCGGCCTCCTTAATCCTATATTAAACCGTGTTATTTGCTCCGCTTACTCGTTGACTTAATGCTTCTAAACAAAACTAATGCGCTTATAGCCCACTTAAGTCACTAATTTAATCATCGTTATTAAACAAAACTTACCCAACACTTCCTGTTATTTTCCATAGTCGATATCTGTTAGCCGATATCCTACAGTGTTGAGGGGAATATTCCCTCTCCTTACCTTGTCGCCAATTGGTAATGATTTTAATGAGAAAGGTTAAATTCAGGTACTTGATGATCCACCAACAGTAAAATTGGTCAAGGCCACCATTTACAGGCACGGTATCAAGGAGGGCGGATTTCCTGGGGTCCCCTGGTACAATTACGAAATTTATCACCACAAATATAATATGAGGAACGACGTAACCTGCTGTTAAGCCCAGGGAATCACTAAGAAGCTACCTATTTGAAATAATAATACTTATTAAATCCAGTCAGTTTTAATGCTTATGCAAATAAGGCTGTGATAAATATAGATTGAGAAAAGGAGAGTTGACTGACTCAATAGTCAGTCACATTGAACTTACAAATACAAAAGTCTGCGAGAAATAAATTACTTTCGAACTTTTGTTCTGTTATTACCCACCAGCAAGGTCAACAATAGCTGCTACAACCTTTTACATATTTTACCTACTTTTGCCCATTTTTTACCACCGCGATCTTTGTGTAGGGTTTTCCAATCCGACATTTGCGTCCTGACATATGTTTTTCTAACATGATTAAACTAATATAGCACTCGCAAATCAAAATGCAATTCGGTCATCTTTTTGCACTCGCCACTGCCTTTGGTATTGCCACGCCGGTTATAGCCCGTCGGTGCGTGATTGTAGTGGTTTCTAGACTTGATGGACGTGAATACGAGAGCGACTGGGACCGCTGTGACCCCCCAGTAGCCATGCATCAATTTGGCAGAAAGTCTGATCTCAAAATCGAGAAACCTGGCTACGTATTTTGGGTTCAAGTCGATGCCGATTGCCAGACGGCTGTCCTCGTGAAGGGTGAATTGCCTAAAAACAGTCGCTTGAGCACACGGTGGGAAGATTAACCACATATCGGTGTTTCAATCAAAGTAAGTTGTGTTAATAGGAATCGTATGATCGCTGCGATCGGCAAAAACAATATAACAAACAAAATCGGTATTCTAATGCATTCTATCTAGGAAACCGTAACTATTTATAAAGTCGCATGGATTTGCAGAATCCAATCGTTTGATTATGGCTGGATGAAGGATTTGTATGAGCTGTGTCACGGCCAGGCATACATTGGAGGACCTCAGTGTATAAGGCATTGTTAACGAAAATTCTAAGCTGAAGAGAAGAGAGGAATCATAACCAACGACGTGCTGAAAAGACGCGTTTAAATCAGGGGTTAATGGATCACTGGCTCAGCTAGGTTGTGTTTACCAGCGGCGTGCCTAGTGGGTCGAGTGTGATTCTGAGGGCATGTCTGGGGGCCTGATCCTCACAAGCTGCGCACTTTGCAACAAGCAACCTTAAAGTGATTTATAAAACAGTTGCCTTTTCCGCTATTGTAACAGTCTCGTTTTCGATTCCCTGTTTCGTTTTTGAGCTCTTTTAACCAGACAAACAAATAATTTTCGAAGGTCAAAAGCCGAGTGAGGCCTCGAAAAAAGGCCAACCCAAACCTAACCATCTCTCACTGGTAATAATAACTGTCACATGCCCCTATTAGCAATACACTCAGAATGTATCCTATCCATATCGTGCTTTGCTCATGCTACACCGCTATGGCAACCCCTCATTTTATCGAGTTGCCCGCAGCGCCATAAGTGGAGAGATAAAACTGTTACCTTGCGTCGGCCTGTGATCTGATTAGGAGATGTTTTACCCCATATAATGACCAGTCAATCCAAAGCTTTGACTGCATTAATGAAAGAAAGTGTACTCTTTTTTTAAACACAAAGAACTGGGGCGCCGTCTCCTCAACTACACCACGTAGTAGCTTATTTAGCATTTTACTCCAGGTTTCTTTTACTTTGAATAAAGAAGTTGATATTAGGTTGCTAATTTCACACCACTTATTATTTGTCCAATTCAATTCTCGCCTTTTTGATGCAATCGTTTTATATATCAACCAGGTGTAAGTCCTTGTGTAGCCTACCTACAGGTTATCCATTGGTATACACAATCAAAACGTTATTGACGCGTATATATACGCAGGCAATACAGGTTTTACAGATCGATCGATGACTTGATCCTATCAACAGTAAACATATTATATACGTTACTACTTTAGTTCCTAAGTAGAAACTTAGGACTTACCGACAACATAGTAGCTATATATTTCTTAAGACTGAACACATGGAATAAATGGCTTAAATTTAAATTTACCCCCGAACCTTGCCCAAATTAACTAAAAATGCAATTTATGCAAATTTCAAATCAATTTGCCAAAGCTATAAATAGCGCCCTAGGATACACGTAAAAGCAGGGTAAAATCCTTTCGCTATTCGCTGTAAAAAGTTTGCGTTGGAGAGAAAATTTTTCGTTATTATTGGTTCATGGGCAGACATACGTGTAGGTAAATCACGTGTTTAACCACGTAATCTTATAACACGTAAAAAAATCTTCAACCGATTCTAATAAGCATGTAAATAACTAAAAAAAAAGACTAAATTACGTTCAATTTGTTACATTGTTTTTACCGATCGCAGCGACCATACGATTCCTATTAACACTGATCAATATTGTCAATTTAAGCAACACAAATAAACTAAATAAAAATATTCAAATTGCTAACTCCCTCGGCCAACGCCGTATTTAAAAAAAGCAACGAAAATATTATAATAGCCATAAACTCCGTATACCAACGCGTTTAAAATTTGTAAATTATTGTTACGTAAACTCCTGAAAGCACCGGTTAAATCGTCACAACTTAAACCTTTTAAGACCTCACCACCCGGGCTATACCGCTAGCCAACACCCGTTCCGAACCGCGATTTTAAACGAAAAAAAACGCCATATCGGACATAAACCCGTCAAACCGACGTGTATAATAAACATAACCTACAATTCCGAATATATTCGAAAACCCCAACGAAAACGAGCTTTTAAACCGCATGTTTAAAAAATTTGAAATCCGTCCCAACGACTAACAAAAAATCGATTTGGCAACGTTGGAAAATAATGCAGCAAACCTTTCGAAATATCCGAGTAAGGTAATAACTATTTAAAAAAACGCATAAATTATTAAAATAATTTATAATTTTGAAAAACCCACGATATTGAAAATGGGAAATATTCTGCTGGAATATTATATCCACAAATTTAAAAATTGGAAAAAAAAAACTTTAACGATTATAATAAAAATTATACGCGTGTTTTTAAAAAATTATTTATAAAGCCACGAGGTTATAATACCAGGCCGAAAATACGGAAAAGTAAGGCGGAAATTAGTAAATATTATAAAAATTGCAAAAAAAAAACCAAATAATAATTACGTAAAATAATAATCCAAACGAATATTTTATTAAAAATACGAACGATCGTTATTCGGTAACCATTAACACCAACCCGATCGATACGATCCCGAAAGTAAAATTTTAAGGGCCCGAACCCACATTTCGTTTTTCCCCCAATATATAATATAATTACACCCGTCACCGATTAATTATTCCCGGGAAATAACCATTCGGAAATACACGAACGTATAACGAGGATAATAAAAGAAAATATTGGAACGAGCGGGCAAATGTTTATAAAAAACAGTTAAACGCGTACGAAATCTACCAAATATATAACCGTTTTATTATAGCGCAAAATATTGCCACGTACAAAAGTTTACCGCCTGTATATATACCCAATAAAACACTCCCGTTTACCACGTTAAAAATCTTTATACAGGTTTGGGAAAAAAAATAATAATTATTTAAAAACTTTATATAATTTTCTGAACGAAACGGTATTTAATTTCGCCAATATTTGCCAAATAATACAAATTGAAATTTCCCAAATATATATGGTATTTCCGTCGATATTAAAGGGAAAAGTAAACGAATATTTCCAAATACACGTGGAAAAGGATAAAACGTTTAAAAAAATGTATTTAATTTTAAAAAAACGATTCGACTCCGACCTAATACGTTAATAATTCCATTTAAATTGGAATTTTATCACGTTTTATTCGCTACGTAAGTTAACCGAAAACGCGGATAAAGCACCTAAATAGGTTTTGGAACTCTTTTTTAACAAATTATAACGGTGCCAAAAAAACATAAAATTAAATTACAGGTTAAAATATTAATTTGTTAATAATATAATACGGGCGATATAAAAAATTCCTAAATTTAAAATAACGTTTGTGGATACGAAAAAAAAGTCGTTTGAAAAATTGTATAACCAACTCCACCGGTTAATGGCGATCGAAAATAAACCATAATTTAATAACCAATATTTAGTAAATCGCAAATACCAAATAACAATTCGAAACGAGCAATTACGTTATAAAAAAAAATTAAAGTTTAATACACCAGTTAAATTTAGCACCAAACCCCAAAATAACCGGATTCGCAAAAAAGGCGGATGTTACATTTGCAAAAAAAAGGATTGCAAATTTTGAAAATATTCCAAAAAAAACAACGTGTTGAAAAAAAACGTTGGAAACGCGAATAAAAAAATCGCGGCCAAAATAATCGTGGGTACCGCACGTATATATAAAATATAAAAAGGTTTAAAAAAAATTAATTTAGCAGTAATTCCGAACTATTTAAGGCCAAATCGGACGGTTTATATTACGAAAAATTACCTGCAACGAACCATTATATAATAAAACAGGGGGCAAAATTGTTAACCGATAAAACCTTCCTCCACAACCTCCCAAAAATTCGCGAACACGGCAAAAAACCGTTGCTTATAGCCTTTGATTATAGCGCAAAGTTTCCAAAGGTTCGCGAACACAGCTCGGCTATGGGTAATAATCGTTTAAAATAAATGTTTCTCTTAAACCACATTAAATAAAAAAATTTCCTTCCGAATATTAATGTAACGGAGTATTTTACAACGGGATTTAGGCAATTCGTTATTTTAAAACGCCACAGCCCAAAATTATGCATAAATAAACAACGCGCCGGAAAAATACGTATTTGTTTTAACCAAAAAAACGTAACCGTTTTATTGGAAACGGTGGATATACCAACACCCATTGGAAAAATTACGTTCCATATTATCAAAACCGACACACCGTTTTTAATTTCCTTAAAAAATATAAATAAATTTTATACCTATTACGATAATGTGCGTAACGAAATCGTATATAATAACGGGAAATAAATGGCCGTTAAATGAAAACAGGGGCACCCATAATTTTACCTAAATAATACCGCCCATAAAATTACATTTTTAACCGAACCAAAAATCGCCGAAACATTCCTAACTGAAAAAAATTTAAACGAATGTATAAACGTTTTAAACACCCGTTAATTAACAAATTATGGAAATTTTTACAACGGATAAAAAAAAACAAATTTTAAAATTATAAAAATAATTTGCAAAATTTATTATTTCTGCCAAAAAAAGGGAAAAACGTTTTAACGTTTTAAATTTGCCCTGAAAAACGATGTCGATTTTAATTACGAAATAATCGTCGATATAATATGTTTAAAAGGACGTCCGGTATTTTATATAATTGAAACAAGCATTATTTTCCAAACAGCCAAATTTTTAACGAATATATTAACCAAAAAAACCTGGAAAACGTTAAAATAATATTGGATCGATATATATTTAAAACCACCGGACGTGTTAATTTTCGACCCGGAACCCAATTTCCGTACAACCAAATTCTACGCGGAAATACGGTTGTTAAATATTTTATACAATTAAATACCGGTAAAGGTTTATTAAATAATAGGTAAAATCGAAAAGATTTATACACCGTTAAAACGAGTTTACGAAATTATCCGTGCCGAATACGGTACGGAATACTTTTAAAAAACTGCCCTATAAACAGCGGTAAAAACGGTTAACGATATCGCAAGGCCGAACGGTTTGGTATTAATATTATTGGTGTTTGGAACAATGTTTAAAATTATGATAAATTTACCTCCAACACCCAACCAAATAAAACGCGCGGCGGTAATTACCAAGGTTATAACGGAATTACAGAAATTTACCGTTAAAAAAAAACTAAACGACGCGTTAACCGTAACAAACGGCCCAAAATTGTCGGACCGACTTCCACGTACGCTGGAATTAGGTGCAAAAATGCTGGTATACCGAAAAAAAGATAATTGGAATGGCCTATATAAAATCGTTTTAATAACGGAAAATAACGTTTAAATTACCCTCCCCAACGGGGATTCGAACTTTAAAAACACCCACGTAAAACCATACCACAGGTATTAAAATTAAAAAAAAGAAATACAAAAGAAAAACGATTTGATTTACCCCGAAAAAAACCAACCACGGCTTAAAAAAAGGCCAAAAACGGTACCAAAAACGCCCAAAAAACTGTTAATAACAATGGCAGTTAATCCAACGTAAAACCCGCCCCTTAATTTAAAAGTAATCGCCCCTATTAATTATATATATTATTTTGCATGTAATAAACCCACTTTTATTTGTATATAGCCTATTATATATAATGCCGAAATGGGGTGGTGAAATTCCGTTAATTTGTTAATATAGGAATGCAATTTAAAGGTCAGCGAATGAGGTTATTTACCCTGTACCAGATTTAATACCCACCCTGCACCTGCGAGTTAATTACCCTATATCGGGTTGAAAATTTCACCAAATTAAATTTTACGTGCGAACCCAAAAATGGTTTATTAGTAAATAAGGGTGTTTTTTCAAAACCCCATATAAAATAATTTTTCGGAAACTTATTCGCGGCACCGGAATTTTTTCGGGCGTGCGGACCCCCATTTCGATATCGGAAAATATATAAGAAAATAAAGCAAAATTTCCCCAATTAATATAATTATTTATCAATTAAAATTATAATATATTTCCACCTACTATTTAGCGTTTTTAACATTGGTTATTTACCACGCCGCACCTAGGGTTTACCCCTATATCCCCTGTTAGCACCATTATTGTTAACAGCCCCTAAAATAAATATTACGCCAAACGATCGGACGATTGAAATGGCAATTAAACCCGAAAAACACCGACGCAATAAACGAAACAGAAAACCTAAAATGCAATTCGACACGCTAATCTCGGATAAAAAAACCCACGCCTACGAATTGGCTGTTAATTGTAGGGCAAAAAGCAAAATCACGGCACCAGGGGCTTTGTTCGAATAATTAAACGCCGCTAAAATCGAAACATTATTAAATACGGAAATTTTGCAACCGGTGTTAAAAAACAACGCACGTGGCCAAATATTCGGTGCTAAAATAGTGCGAAAAGTTAAAAAAACGCCGGAACGGCCGTACAAAATATCGAAATTAATGGTTTAGGGTTATAATAATTAGGAAAAAAAACCCTCCTAACGTAAACGCCAACGATTATAAAATATAATCAACGTTTAATTTTTTCGATTATATTAAACCTAATAAAACGTTATGGGTACAAATTTATAATCCGGAATATAAATTAAACGTACACCCAATCGAAAAACCAATTAATAAAGGACGTTTTGGTACGGATACCAAAAGAATTACAACATAAATACCCACGGGGCACGTATTTAAAAGTTTACAAACCATTGTACGGTTTAACCAAATCAAATTTACACTGGTTTAACACGTATTAACGCCATTATAAAAAACGGTTAAATTGCAAAACTTCGATATACGACACCTGTTTGCTAATAATAAAAAACAGCCCGTTTAGGTTTGTTAAACTTTAAACGGATAATACATTAAATTTGAGCGATCCAAATTTTATTATAATAAAAAAAACAAAATTCCAACGAATAAACCTCCTTATAAAACCCCAAAAAGTCCTGCAAAAAGATAATATAAAAACTTTAACGGTTGCAAAATAACGCTGAAAAACGGTATTGTTATAATACAATAAAAAAAATAAGTAAATTGTTTGGAACAGGTAAAAATCGGGGCAGTTAATCGCAAATAATAATACGTAGTTTAACGTGCCAAAAATACATACATCGCAACGATTTACCAGCCAAAAACAACCTTCGATTTATCCGTGGCTGTACAAACCAAAAAGCCCACGGATATAAAAATCGAAACGTTTAATAAACGTATATAATAACAAATCGACAACAAATTACGGGGTTTAACATACATACCGTTGGACATGGAAAAAGCCAAATTATACGTATTCGTTAACGGATTATTGGCCAATTTGGTAAATATAAATTCCCAAATCGGTTATTTAATCGTGCTCGGCACCGAAACTAATACCGAAAATAACGCCGGCTTTAAAATTTAAAACAATATCGTACATTAGTCCTCCGTTGAATATAGCCGTATTACTCGTAACAGTTTAATTAGCGAAATATACGGAATAATAAATAAATTAAATTTAAATTATATATTCGCACGAACGTTCGAAACGATTTGTTAACAAATTAACCTACCGAACCCAAAATTGGTAATTTGTACGGATTTGAAATTATTATACGAATATTTATTACGGTTAAATACCATTTTGGAAAAAAGGTTAATAATCGATATTTTGGCGATTAAATAATCGTACGAAAACCGTAAAATTTAAAAAATTAAATAAATTAACGGATTTAATAATCCCGCGGATAAAATAACAAAAAAACACCCAAATAACGTTTTGGAAAATTTAATTTCCACGAATAAATTCCGGGTACGTGTAAAAAATTGGGTTTAACGTAATAAATAAAAAATTGCAAAAAAAATTACGAAAAAATTTAAAACACGAATAAAATACAACGCATAAATTAATATTTACCCCTAAAAAAAACCCGGAAAATAAAAATAACGATTTTTTAACCCCCGAAAAAATACGCAGGAAACGGCCAACATATTAAAATAAAATTTTTACAAACCGCAAAACGGCCCGTTTGGCCTTCTTTTTTTTTCGGCCGATATAACCGCCACGGTAATACCACCACCCTCCTTTTTATCTTTCCAAATTTCCAATATGCCTTTAACGACGGGGCGTTATTTGGTAATCGTTTAAAATACACGTTAGCATTAAATAAAAAAAAAAAAAGCAATAAACATTACAACGTATAATTTTATCGCCTTTAACGATAACCGCTAAAAAACGGACGGTAAAAAAACGGGCGGGGGCGGGAATCTTTTCGCAAAAATGCCCGGAAACGTATTTATAACACCGTCCAAAAAGCGGATTCGTTTTACGGTAAACCGCGAAATCGCCGGAATTTTGTTTGCCCGCGAGGGTAAAACGCAGGCAACCCAAACAAAATCTTGGCCGGATTACGCCGGCGGCGGGGCGGGGGCGAAAGGCGGCAGTAATAAAAATACGTTTTACACGCTATTATTAATTCCAAAAAATTAAACGAAAAATGGGACGAAAAATTACGTATTTTTGCCTTTGGTTTTACTAACCCGCGAAACGGGCCCGGAGGCAAAACGTGGTTTACCTTTATCGGACAAAAAGGTCCGAATTCGGCCGGTAAAAGGCGGACCAGCCGCAAACGAAGATTTTAAAACGTTAACGCCTCGAAATTGGAAATTTTTGGCGGCGTAATCCGCCAGGCCGGGGAATATAAGATCGGACATTTTTTAAACCATATTAACAACGATATATCCATCCAATAATCGTTGGAAATAGACGGCGTATTTACGATAACGTGGTGAGGCATAGGTCGGGGAAAAACAGAAAAAAAATTTATAATCCCAAAAAAAAGGCATTATATAAACGGATTAAAACGGGATCGGTAACCATTACAATATAGAACTCCTATTAAATATTCCTATTATGGTGGTTATTAACAATAAATTAACCGCCTACGCACAATAAGGGGTTTTTCCATTATTACAAAAAAACAATAAAATCACTCAAAAAAAGCCGGAAACGGCTATTTCAGCGCATTCGTTTGCAACGTTAGGAAATCACACAATTTCCCAAATGCGGTTATTTTCCCTTTATTATTTTATTAAAAATTATTTACGGCTTTATGGGAGGGCATATTTGCAATCAACATAAAAAATAGCCTGTATTGGTTTATGGGCAGATATGCGTGTAGGTAAATCACGTGTTTAACCACGTAATTTTATAACACGTAAAAGAATCTTCAACCGATTTTAACGAGCATGTAGATAGCTAGAAAGAGAGACTAGATTACGTTCAATTTGTTACATTGTTTTTACCGATCGCAGCGATCATACGATTCCTATCAACAGTTATTATCGTTTACAATATGACCTTTTTCAACCCTTGTCCACCTAACCATTCTACTCTCTCTTGACTTTTTACTTGAAAATTCTCTTCCCATTCCTACTCTTCGAGCCTTCACATCGTCAGCAAGCTATTCACAATGCAGGTCCGAAACGTTTTGGCCGTTCTTTTTGTCGCTGCTTCAGCTTTCATCCCAACCGTTACCGCTCAGCAAGGGTCTGATCAAGAGCGCGACGAGAAAAACCTGTGCATTGTTGATATTTGCAGCAAATCGCTTGGCGTTCCTATTATCAAAACAACTGTCTTCAAGCGTGAGTGGGGTGTAAACTTTTATAGTCATTCCGAGACGAAGATTTTCGCGCTACAATTCGATAACGATTGCCAATACGATAAAACATCTGCATTGATTCCCCCAAATTGGACGGTTTATTCGGAACGATTTGAGTAATTTAAAAAGAGATACCAGTATAAAGAGGGGGACTATCGATGGGCCAAACACGGGAGAGATTTCAGGCAACATCGTATCTAAGGGGATTATTAAACTCGTACAGATCGCTAAATAACCCTGGCGTGGACACCCCTCCAGTGCTAGCATTGTACGGTACAACCGTGACAAGCCACAGTTGGAAGCAACGCCACAAGAATTTCAATGCGATCTGGCCACTGTATCCAAAGCAAAGATGAGAGGTAGTTGCCGCCCTTGAGTTGGGTAGCAAGAGCTCCAAGGACGTGGGAGGACGGTAAACCCATTCCGGCTACCACTCCAATCTGATTCAAGCTGTTTGTTGGCAGGGCAATGCAACTAGGACTTTTTGTCGAAACGGTGAAATGCGGCGCCAGGAATTCCCTAACGAGCGCCCATAAACTGGCTCATGTACCCAATAAAATGATTCGACTATAATGCCCCGTCATCATATGCTCGCAAAGCGACCCAGCATTGATCAATGCTTACCGTCAAAGTTCACATTCTTATGTTCAAGGCCGAGAATGTTTTCAGTCGTTTTAACTTCGCCGCAATAGAGCTGCCCGTAATAGAATCTGTAAAAACTCGTGGTCGCGATATTGTGGTGCGTATGCCCAACAGCCCTAAGCCACTTCTTTTTCAAAGAGGTCCAAGGCGATGTGCCCGTGCAGTTCCGGCAGAGACGAAACGGTCAAGGCATCGGCCCTGAACAGTTGTGTCAATAGGGTCGGCGAAAGAAGAAGGGAAACGCCTGTGGCACCTATCAGTCTTTGCCAAGCTGGATGAAGCAAATTACTACGATGGACTTGGCTTATTAAGATAAATCGGGGTTGTATCTCCTCATGAAAACCCAGAAAAGCCCGAATATGTTGGCATAAGGCTCAGAGGACAGAATATCGCTGCCGCAGCTGCCTGAGTGAAGGTTGTAAAATCTATCTTCTTCTCACAGTCGGCGACAGTCATAGCGAACAAGTCGCTGGAGTCCAAGCCTCGTTGTACTGGATACTATGGCGCAGCCGCCCAGTGCTTTACCAGCTCGGTCCAGGGACACGGTCCGGAGATTCATGGATTGGCGTAGCCAGATTGTTGGGCAATACTGGGGCCACAGTTGGATAAACTTGATATTCAGTCATTGGATATCTCTTCGACTCTTGCCCCGATCCACCCACTACCGAGGGTAGACGCATAGTGACGAGTGGGACCCTTCTTTGCCAGGGACGACTGCCGACATTGCTGGTGACGGAACGGTGCTCCACGCGGCGGAAGCCTCCGCCTCCTGACCATAACAGCCGAGTTGACAAGAGCTGGAGGATTCATTTCCAAAAAGACTGGGTCACATTGATAACAGAGAGAATAAATGTTCGAAAACAGAGGAGTTTTAGCACTTCGAAAGCAATGGAGTGGAAGGAACACCGACAAGCGTTACTTTGCGAGGGCTTTCTACGATGGCCTTGTCCACCTACCGGTCATAGAAGAGGAGCACCGCAGGGCTTTAGCCCATCCTGCACAGCAGGACAGACCGCCGCGTAGTGTCAGCAAAACTATTCTTAACATGACGCTGGTGCCTAATCACAAGATACGATCTAGCCCGGGCCACAGGTATAGGATTGTAACGAGAAGTTGATCAAGGATTTGCAGCAGGGCGATAGTTTTGACCTCGATAATGGTTCAGCTATCGTTGCTGGCAGCATGGATCCTGGGCGTAAACATGGTTGATTGTCGTACTAAATTGGCTCCAGGTAGCTATGATGAGAGTCTAATTCCTGATTCAAACCATTTCTGACGCCTTTCATACTACGCCTCTCCTGTCTGTGCCAACCTTCGGCGTCTTTGTCCAGAAGTTCAAGATAGCCCCGTGGGAGAGGAACCTGCTCGACAACATATGATATCCGCGAACTTCCGCGAAGAACATCGCCCAGACGCAATCGGTGTCTGCTTCATCTTGACTGAGCTCGACCTCGTTGTTGATATACGGTTGACCATTGATGACTACGAAGAGGATGGTGATTATAGTCGGAGCAGGTCTGAGTTGCAGAAGCAAAATTCGACAATGAGGATGAGACAAATTTGGGTAGCCCTTGATGTGGATTGCGGTGATAGTTGAGTTCGCAGACTGTGTCAATGCTAATACTTAACAATTGTAAGCTAGCGAACCAGCTTAATAGTTGGCTCTGACGCGCAGTCACCAATATGTGCGTACGGCACGTGTAGATCTCTACACCTGGCAAGCCCGCTTTGTTGACTACCATACGCCCATCTCAGGCATAATGAGGCATTGAGAGGACAAAAACAATCACGGGGAGCTAGTCCGGTATATTCGTGTTAAAGTCTATAGCCTGCGTATTCATACATAATAAAATAGTTAACAAAAGTCGACAATCCAAGTCCATCAAGAGGCTATCCTGACGTTGCCCAAAAAGGAGAAACAGAGGACACGCTCATGACTTTTTGATCCCATCCTTCAGACCCAAATGTTAAGCAAATGAGTGTGCTCTTATCCTGCATATTGCGGTCGTGTTCTATGGAATGCAATGTACCTTGTGTTGCGGGAAATTTAGAGGCAAAAGAAAAAAAGAAACGGAAAAGTCGTATTAACAGGTGATGTACAAAATGTGTGCTTTTACCCTCCATCTAACCAAAACAGAAAATATGACTTTACACCTTCTCCGACTCGCTACCATTTCCATCGCTCTTCTTTCCCTTCTTGGCAAACAGCCGCGTCAGAGGAGCAAAGACCCGTGCGCAGACCTCGTAGGCCTTGACAAACGGCTTCGTGGCGATGGCGACTATCCGTCCAAATGTTTCATCTGGAAAGCAGCGGACTACCATGGCCCAAGGGATAGAAAGCATCGGTAGTATGATACAGACGGCCCATTGAACGCTATCGAGGGGCACGACGGAGAAAACCTTTCCGCCTACGAAGACGATGGCGACCTGACAGCCGGCCATGAACGTGTTGATGGTAATGAAGAATGGGTTCCGTTGTAACCCCTCAAATATATTGAAGCCGTTGTCGAGGCGACGGCAGTTAAACTCGTTGAAGATCTGCATCCACACAAAAGTGTTGAAAACCATAGTCGCGAGCTGATCAACTCGGTTAGGGTCAGACATGTCATATTCAAATATCTTGCCGCCAACAAAGTACAGGATCACCGTCAGCGCAATCTGGAAGATGAACTGGCCAATGATCATCTTCCACATGTTGATCGTGATGAGAGGTGCCGACTTGCCCTGAGGTGGACGGTTTAAAATCCGGTCGGTCGGTGGATCCGTGGCCAGGACAATGCCAGCGAAGGTATCCATGAAGAGGTTGACCCACAAGAGCTGCACGGCTGTGAGAACCGACTTCATTTCCGGGTGACTGACTGCAGAAACAAAGGCAAGAATGACGGCCGTAATGGAAACTGTGATTTGGAACTGCAGAAACTTCTGCACCGAATCGTTGACGGCACGACCCCATTTAAGGGCAACGATGATTGAGCTAAAGTTGTCATCCATGAGAATGATTTGGGACGCTTCTTTGGCGACTTCGGTGCCCGAAATGCCCATAGAAAACCCGACGTCTGCTGCCTTAAGTGCAGGCGCATCGTTGGTGCCATCTCCGGTGACGGCGACAGTCTCACCAAGAGCTTTGAGTTTGCGGACGAGGATGCGTTTGTCCTCGGGCGAGGAGCGAGCCAGGACCTGCAGGCGAGGGACGATAGCCGTCATTTCAGCATCGCCCAGGGTGCGGAAAACAGGACCCTCCATTATAACTCCTTCGTGAGATCCAGTGAAGATGCCGCATTCAGTAGCAATGGCTTGAGCAGTAACAGCGTTATCACCAGTAACCATGCGCACCATAACGCCAGCCATTTTGGCCTTTGCCACGGCCTCAGGCACTCCCGGGCGCACAGGATCTTGGATGCCGACCACACCAAGGAACACGAGGTCTCGAAGAATGTCAGAAAGCTTTACATGGCCTTCTTCATCCCCATGGACCTCTGGCGGAGGCCATGATTGGTAGTCGCGGTACACAAGGCCAATAGTACGGAGAGATTGGCGAGCATATGATTCGATTGTACCGCTAATGACCATATTGTCCGATGGAGTCAGATCATTGATGCTCAGGCTGGTAGCTGATCCGGCAGTGACAACTTCAACCTTTTGGTTGCAGTAGTTGAGCAGGATCTCAGAGGCACCCTTGACGAGCAGGGAGTAACCTTGACCATTACGGAGCTCAATGACTGCAGCCATGCACTTCTTGGATGAATCGAATGGCATGATCTGGACGATCGACTCGTTGGCGCGGACCTCTGCGACCGACGTCATGCCCAGGTGGTCACGAGCAAGCTGAAGGAGAGCCGTCTCCGTCTTGGAACCGATGAAGGCAAATTGACCATTCTCCTCGCCTTCAAACGCCGTCGAGTTGATGGCGACAGACTGAATTATGGCATCCTTGGCGGCTTGCGAAAGGGCCGACGACCACTGCGCAACGCTGGCAGAGGAGGCGGATGGGTTTTCGGAAGCCTTGTCGAACTTGGTCGAGCCGAAGGTACCAGCCACAACGGTCATCTTGTTGGTAGTCAACGTACCAGTCTTGTCTGAGCAAATAGTGGTGGCATTTCCCATGGTCTCACAGGAGCGGAGGACTCGGACGAGGTTGTTTTCTTTCAAAAGACGCTTGGTGGCGAATGCAAGTGCAAGGGTAACAGCCAGTGGTAGACCTTCAGGCACGGCAACAACGATAACAGTTATGGCGACGATCTGCGGTTTTGGGTTAGCTTATCACTCTGGATGACAGTTAAATGCCTGGGAGGACCTACAAAGATATCAAGGAAGAAGGAAGCCTTCTCTGCGGGCGAACGCGGGTCGTTGGAAAGGTTTCCCAGGAAGCGGAACAAGAGAACGAAAAATAGAAAGGACGCAGAGCTAACAGCCCACTTGGAGATGTTGATAGCAAGACCCCCAAGCTTGACCTGGAGGGGCGTAGGCTCGACCTCGGTCCGAATGCTCATCATGATCTTGCCAAAGCTCGAGTGTACGCCAACTGACGTACAGACATAACTACCAACGCCCTCAAGCACACGGGCTCCAGAAATTATGAAGGGGTCGAGGTCTTTGAGTTTGGTGCCCGACTCGAGCATGCGCATAACCTGCTCTCTGCCAGTCTTCTTGAGCGCTTCCGACTCGCCCGTGGCAGTGGATTCGTCGCACTTGACGTCATGGCCGGATATGAAGATACCATCAACGGGTATCACGTCCCCAGGCTCCAGCTGGATAACGTCACCAACGAGAAGCTCCTCGACGTTAATAACTTGAGCGCGGCCAGAGCGAATGACCTTGATCTCACGGTCGTCTTTTTTCTTGTTCAGTCGGACTAATGCGCGTTCCTTCTGCCAATCCATAAGACCGCCGACCACGACGACAATGACAACCGCAACTACAATGGCCACCCCTTCGACCCAGTCCACAGGCAGTGGTGACCCTGGGGGGTGCTCACCGCCGAAGGTCTCATACAGGCCTAGGGCTAATGAGATAGCGGCAGCGATGCTGAGAACGATGAGAACCTTCTCCTTGTATGCGTTCCACAGCAGCTTGTATAATGGAGTGGCCTTCTTTGATGGTAGCACATTCTTGCCGAATACCCTTGCTCGGTCAAAAAAACGGCCCGAGACGGTTGCGGCAGCAATGTTGACCTGTTTCTCGGAGGTCTTGATATAGGGGTTGACTGCATGCTCGAATGATATTCTGTAGGGTGCCGAAATCTCATCAACGCTCAACCCTGTCGTTACGTCGGTCTGTAATCCCCTCTCAATACCCTTCAGACCGCCAAGAGCCCGAAATGCATCTAGTGACTTAGGGTTGAGGAGCTTGCCGAGTTGCCCTGGACTGAATGCAAAGGGATTGTTGTCAACCTTGAAGTCGGCCTCAGTGCCGGGGTCGGGTCTCAACGCCGCGTCGACGTCGACGGGCGGGGCGCCTATCGCAGTCGCCAGGCTGGAGGAACGACTCCTTGTCGCCGGAGTCGCAAATGGGTTGAGTTGAGAAGACGCGGCGGTGGGAGGGCGGATGGTTGTGGCGCTGCTCGGAGTGCGGCCGTGGCTGGCTACCATCACCCGCTCGAAGGAGGGATCTGCCGGAAATTGATGCGTCTGCGGGTCCACCGGGGAATCCTCGTCTATCGGCTGGACCCTGTTGTTAAATGTGCTGGGAACCATATTGATCTCTCAATAGGTCTACTCAACCCTTGACAGACTGGAGGGTTCGTTGGTTATAATGGAAGAAGGAATGAAGGACGACGGCAGAAAATAAAGCCTAGCAACCAGCAGGCAAAAAGGAGAGCTCATTCAATAGAACTATCAATAGAATTAAAAGCCGGCACCAGGCGGCAGACCAAGCAAGTGGTATGATGAAAAAGAGTGTGTTTGGAAAACAACAAAGATGACCCCGCGGTTGCGACTCTGTCGGCAACCTTTTGTGAGTTGGCGGTGGGGAAGAAGAAGGAGTAGAAGCTCAGTTGAGGATGGTGACCAGGGCACATGGCTTCTGTTATACATTTGGACGGCGACAGAGTAAACTTTGCGGCACTGGGTGGCAAGGTCGATTCTCGCGATATCGTCGCGTCAACCTGCCACGGGGCGATCCGGAGGCGGCAAATATCCCATGTTTCGTCGTCGCAGGGCGTAGAATGCAACACGCCATGGGAGGGAGCTGGTCTTCTTCAGCTTGAGCTCGATCTTGGCTCGGCTGGAATAGACAAGCCCAACTTGGGGAAGGGGCGACATGAACCTCAACAAGCCCTCAAACAAGGCAGAAAAGAAAATGGACAAGCTTCACTTGGCATCAGAGAAGATGGTACGAAAAACCACAAGTACGAAAGCGCTGTAAGCCAAATCAACCTAGCAATGACATGCCATCATTGGGCACGCTGCACGCAGCAGACTGTTGAACTTGACACTGCGATTGATGAACCATCTTGGCTGGGAGGCTGTGCAAAAATCGAAACACGGATCACCCTGTGGATCATACTTGCCTGCGCCGATGTGAATTGATGGCCCAGAAAACTATTTGCCAAGTCACGCTTTCCTTCAGTTGGCGTGCGCCAAGTCCCGTGACTTGGCTCAAGGAATGCTAAGGGAATAATAAGTTCGCAAGAGCGCGGGCAATCTGCTCGGCTCCACTTGCACTTGTCAGTTGACCAGCACTAGCGCCAAGGTTCCGGATTGTTTCTTTTCCAGGTCAAAATGGCACTTTATTTTGTGAAATTTCATCGCCCACGTTTCGAACTCTGTCCGAAAAGGTCAAAGGAGGCAGCCTATCCTGCCGCGTTTTACTACCCTCATTATTAACCGGTGCTACCCCAATATAAGCTTACAAGGGCTTGTCTAGGTAGGTCGCTCTGCAAGTTGCCGAGATTGACCGCAACAGTCTCGGGCATTTTGCTCTCCGACGAAGTGGGGGCACACCGAGCAGCCTCACGACAATTGAACGCAAACTGGAATCCACTTAACCGATCCCCGCCCCCTTCACCTTGGCAGTGTCTCGAAAATCTCCTATTATTACCTGCAATCATTCTCCAGGTATTGTCAGGTTAACCATTGCATCCCACAGAGCGCCCATGCCTTCACAACTTCCGAGACGGGTTTGTACGAAGTAAACGACCATTCCGGTAGTTAGACGCACCTTGACGAGTGCGGAGTACAAATTGGCGGGGTATAGTTCCAAATTGCCCCTACAGGCGTGGAGGAAAGCTGTCAAGGGGGTCACTCTATCGCTTGGTCTCGAGGGCAAACGAAACAAATCTTGGCACTCTCACCACTATAATAGTCTCAGTGCTAGTCTCAGTGCTCAGACTAGACCCCCCTGCGTTGCAGGGTGGACCGGGCGCTCCATGTACCTTTTAGCCACATGGCTTTTCGACTAATTAAATCGGCCGAAAAAATCGCGCCCGTTCTAGTCTAAGGACATCTAGATTGTCGATTATTGTTGCACTATGGCTTAATTAGATGTGCCTTAATTTTTCGCTGTATTTCTGATTGTTCTTGTGTGTCCCGCGTTCCACCAAATTTTCGGCTAAAACACGACAGTACAGAGTTTTCTTGCATCACGCACGGGCCTCTTTTTAGTCTGAATACATGCATCAGATCCACTACGCAACACACCCCCTCAAAAGCGGTAATATTCTGACTAACGCGCTTTAAAGCCCAAATAATAGGATCGTGATTATAAATTTTGGTGTTGTGCAATTGTACGTTCACCGTCCTTTATTTCCAATAGTTTTTTTATATTAATAATCCCCAATTGTATAAGGAAGTTATACCAGAGATTCGGTCCCAAGGTTTTTGTCAGTCCATTTGTCAACTGATTTTTGGTAATAATATGGATAACGGATAATTAATCCCGTTATACCTGTTTACGGAGCTAATGGTTATAAATATTAATATATTTTAACCGACTTTTAAAGCTTTTTATTGGTTTAATTACTAATCTAACGGTAATAAGGTTGTTACAAAACGCCTATATCCGTTTAATTTTAACGTTTAAGGCTGTTATTAGGCCGTTAAGGCGATCCAAATTATTTAACATTCGGTTAAAAAATAAACTTTTTTTCACCCTTTTAAAAAAAAAGGTAAATTTGGCCTTTGTTGTGAAAAGCGTAACGTGTTTTTATTTAACGGTTTTTCAGGTAACTATGCCACTATAAAATCGAATAACAAAATTTTGGCTGTTTTTGCGGTTATTGACGTTATTTGCGTAAAAGGCGTCGGTATACAAATCGAATTTATTATTACCCCCGAGTTTAAATCCGAGGAAACGCGTTCGGAATAAATAATAAAATATTCGGTTCGCACCTCGTTAATGATTTTTAAGGGGTTTTTTAAATGGCGGTTAAATTGTAACACCGAAAAGGCGATATTCGGCCGTATTATTATGGGGATATATATAAATAACCCGATTTTGCATTGGAACGTTAATATTTTTATCGGGTTGGTTTATATTTATTAACAATGGTGGTGCTAACAAGGGATATAAGGGTAAACCCTAGGTGCGGCGTGGTAAATAACCAGTGTTAAAAGCGTTAAATAGTAGGTGGGAATATATTATAATTTTGATTAATAGATAATTATATTAATTGGGGAAATTTTGTTTTATTTTCTTATATATTTTCCGACATCGAAATGGGGGTCCGCACGCCCGAAAAGGTTCCGGTGCCGCGAATGATTTTCCGAAAAATTATTTTATATGGGGTTTTGGAAAAACACCCTCATTTATTAACAAACCATTTTTGGGTTCGCACGTAAAATTTAATTTGGTGAAATTTTTAACCCGATATAAAGTAATTAATTCGCAGGTGCAGGGTGGGTATTAAATCCAATATAGGGTAAATAACCCCATTCGTTAACCTTTAAATTGCATTCCTGCATTTAACAAATTAACGGAATTCCACCACCCCACTTCGACACTATATATATTAGGTTATATACAAATAAAAGTGGGCTTATTATATGTAAAATAATGCATATAATTAACAGCAACCCCTTATATTAAAAAATTATCCACGGAAAACCCTAATTTATATAGCCAACGCCTGCAAAAAATCGTTTAATTTACCTGTTAATTATATGTATTATTTTACATGTAATAAGCCCACTTTTATTTATATATAGCCCATTTTATATAATGCCGAAATGGGGTGGTGGAATGGTGGAATTCCGTTAATTTGTTAATACAGGAATACAATTTAAAGGTTAGCGAGTGGGGTTACCTACCCTATATTAGGTTTAATACCCACCTTATACCTGCGAATTAGCTATTTAAAAGTTAGCGAATGGGGTTACCTACCCTGTACCGGGTTTAATACCCACCCTGCACCTATAAATTAGCTACCCTGTACCGGGTTAAGAATTTCACCAAATTAAATTTTACGTGTAAACCCAAAAATGGTTTGTTAATAAATAAGGGTGTTTTTTCAAAACCCCATACAAAATAATTTTTCGGAAAATTATTCGCGGCACCGGAACCTTTTCTGGCGTACGGACCCCCATTTCGATGTCGGAGAGTATATAAAGAGACAAAGCAAAATTTCCCCAACCAATTCAATTATTTTTCAGTACCAAAATTATAATGCATTCCCACCTACCATTTAGCGTTTTTAGCATTGGTTATTTACCACGCCGCACCTAGGGTTTACCTTTATATCCCCTGTTAGCACCACCATTATTAACAGTTGCCGATTAATTACCGTTTAAAGATTCCGTTGGGCGGTGTTATTGTTTAAATTTATCCATTTGTTATTTAAACGCGGCGTTATTTTGCATTTTTTATTTAAAAAAAACGAGCGCCGTTTGGTTTACGTGTATAAAATTTGGCCGTAAATTTGGAAATAATATCCAGCAAATAAATGCAGGGTATATTAAATATTCGTAAACCCAATATATTTATTTAGGGCGATTGGCGGAAAGCGTAATTTGGGCTTGTAAATTGCTCCGATTTTATTTATTTAAAGGAATTCGTTTAAACAATTTTGGGGCTTTAATTAGTGCGGCCGTGTTTTCCGAATATTTTTCCTCGCCAAAATTGGTGGCGGCGAACGTACGACCTTGTATACCAATTTTGCCGCCCGCGTTATTTTTTATATTTAAAAACGCGGCCCGAATACTAATAAAAAATAATTTTTTAATCGTTTTATTATTGGTTATATTTTTGGTATATATTTCGCGGTATTTAATTATAAAAAATTTTATAATACGTCCAAAAACTCGGAGAAAATTATCCGCCCATAAACTGCTGTAAATCGCTTCGATAACTCCCATTTTTCATATTTAATCGAATATTTCGTCCCATTTTGTAATTCAATTATTTACCTAATTACGGGTAATAAAAGGATTGTAAAATAACTTTTTATAACGGTATTTGGCGATATACGTAATATTTTTTTCGTATTATTTACCGTATTTTTTAAATATATTATATTGGTATTTTACAAATTTTAAGGGCTCGTTTTTTTCGATTGTATCGTGTCAATTTAATATATTATTAAATACCGTATTTTTAATATATTCGATAAAAATTAAACAGCGTTTTTCGTGTTTTTTATACCGTTTAAATTTTCGTCGATATTTTTCGTTATTACGTAAAATTAATTTGTCCTTTATATTATTTACGTTAAACCGTTGGGCCGAAAATAGGGAGTTTTCGTGGGTAAACCCGAAAACAATTATCGCAGCCTTTTAAATTTAATTATCGGTTATAACGTTTTCAAATTTTGGAATAAGTGGTAAGTCGTCCGTAATTATATTGTATAATTTAAGGGTTTTGGTTTTGGTTTTAAAGGCCGCGATCCACGGCTGGTAATCGGCCGGAACGGCCAACCGCCGTTAAATCGTGATTACGTGCCTTAAAATTATCGTTTTTGTGAATAGTTTTGTTCGGTTTGAAACTTTTAATTTGTTGCATTATGGCTTAATTAAATGTGCCTTAATTTTTCGCTGTATTTTTAATTGTTTTTGTGTGTCCCGCGTTCCACCAAGTTTTCGGTTAAAACACGATAATACAAAGTTTTCTTGCATTACGCACGGGCCTCTTTTTAATTTGAATACATGCATTAAATCCACCACGCAACAATTATCGCCGCAAATGGAGGTAATTACACAGTATGTGCACTGTAAATGTATTGTGCACGTATTATATGCGTAACGGCGATATAATTAAGATACTATATATATATTTATTATTAAATATTATATTGAAAAGAAATGATAAAAATATAATAAAAATGTTATTATAAAACCCTTAATTAGGGCTTTTTAATCGTTAAAACCTTATATTTATATACGTTGTATAAAAACAAAATAAAAATAAATAATAATATTATTATTTTTAATGTCCCATTTAAAAATTTATACATAAATAATATTATATAGAATTGTTTTATTTTTATAAAATAATAAACATAATTTTATTAATATTTACGTACAAAATTCTTTTCCAAATTATTATTTGTTAATCTTTTATTTATATAAATATCTAATAATTAATATATTTATCAATGAAAGGTTTTATAAAAAAAAGCTTATATATATTAAATCTTGATATTAAAAATACATAATAATAAAATAACGTTAATTATCTTACTTAATTTGAAATAAATATAAAATAAAACTGAAAAATATATAAATTATAATAAATTTATATATAAAATACGCAATTCTTATAATATTAAACAAAATGTCTTACGTGAACGTTTAAATATACCGGTTATTTAATTGTTAAAATTTTGGTTTTAATACCATTAAAACTGGTAAAAATATAAACCCGTTTTAATTGCAAATTTTATTAAAAGTATTTATTATATTACCTATTTACATATTTAACATTTTATATTATATAATATATTGACCAAGATTTATATACATAATATATACATATATATTACCCTCCATCAATAAAATCTTCTCAGTTTTATCCAAAAACAAAAATATAATTAAAAAAATCGAAAAATTCCAAAGTTTATTAAAACACCGACCTCCATTTGAGAATTAAAACCAACCATATATTAATTTCACAAATAGAATAATTAAAAATATAAAATAAATTATGATTAATTATTTTGTTAATTATTATATTTAACATATAAACCGTTTCTTTTTGCGATTTTTATTTAATTACTTATAACGGAGTATCGGTCGCCGAATTGGCGAAATTATCTCCATTTGCGACGAAAATCGACAAATTATCCTCAAACCTAAACCAGAGTAATTTTTGGTTGAACCCACAGGTAGAAGCAAAGTTACGAATTAAGCCACGCGGCTTAATTAATGGAATTCCAATTTAGGCATCAGCCCTAAGATTACACGGTTAAAGTATACGTGATTACTTTAATCAAAGAATGGTATAAAATGAAAGAAATATTTTAAAAAAAAATTTCAAACTGTTAAATAAAATATGTATATATTATACCTACGTTATTTTATAATAACGCTTTGTTAATCGATTAATATAACGAAAGGTTTACTAGCATTTTTATTTTTTAATTTATTTTTGTTTCTTCTACGACGTTATATTTTCATACATCTCCACTTTAACATCTTAAATAACGTAGTAAATTCGCTTAATATATAAACAAAATGCAAATTAAAAACCTAAGCTGTAAAAACTGCCCAAACTAATTATCACCCTTACCTTAAGTCGGTGCAATTTGCCGGTATTTTACAGTATAATATTTAACAGCCACCTCGCAAAACACATTGGGCAAATACTGCATAACTGTCCGCGTTCTTAATGCTTTCGGCGCTAGTAAGTCTAAAAAAGGGTATATCCAGGCATGTTAGTATATAAGTTTAAAAGTCGGTTAAAAAAGGCTTACTGCTTAATTCCGCTCAAATGAAAACCGTAATCCCAGGCGCCTAGAATTTCAAAGTTTCAATTATTAACCCAAGTCACAAGGCTCTTATTTTCAAAGGGTTATGTACCTGCAACAATATGCGCCATTTCGTGCAGTAAAATGCCTTCACGAGAGGCGGCCATAGGTCCCCAGGTAGTGGCCGGTAAAGAAAAAAACAGTGGACAAATTACAATGTTGTTCATGGGTAACATTCCATAAGCTGTCCAAGGGTTGCCGTTATCTCCACGTTCGCAAGAGTCTTTTATGTCGTGACAGGTTAAAGAGATGTGATTAGGGTCTCTAGAGCCGACCGTATTGCAACGATCCCAAAGTTCCCGATAATTTTCTTGTACCAGTTTAACTTTATCCGGTTCACTGGTTTGAAAGACTTGTTGGAATAATTCATTGTCAATTGCGACCTCATGAAACGCATGTTGAGCAAGTTTAGCGCAGCTGCGGAAAATGTTATGCAATCCAATTTGTAAATTAAACCAAATCCAACATTTACGTATATAAGAAAAGTAATATAGCCGTGAACTTACTTTTGTAAAGCTTCGAGGATCATTTCGTACTGCCAATACGCGCAACCGTGTGATGGATCAAAAACCGTACGCTTGTTTAAAAAACGCTGCGTCGTGCCTATCTATATATTTGAAACTTAATATTAATCCTTTTCCTTTAAGCGGGAGTACTTACCTGCTTTACATTGACTAATTTGGGGACAGAAACATCTGCAAGAACGTTTAAACCGTCCCGACTGTCAAATTTTGGAAGTTGAGAATAAGCGTGAATTATATTCGAAAACCCGCCCAAGGCTGCGAAAGATGAAAATTTGCTAAATGCGTTTAAATTCATTTTGCTTTTCGTAGGGCCTTAAAACAGTATTTATAATGATTCAAATATTACAAAAAGGATGGTTTTGAAAAGGTTAGTTTTAATATTAGCGGGCAATTACACCCTTATATATCATAAATTATATTTACTTTTAACACGTCGTTAAATATATTATTTATTATATTAACGCTTATTTATAAATTAATTAATGCGCTTTTACACTTAATTATATGATTATAATGCGCATTAATTTTATTTAAAAGTTATATTTTATATTATAAAGCGAAGTGTTATGTTACGGCCAGACAGTTGGGCCAGCAGCAGTGAGGCCAGGCGGGGTCACACCCCTCCTGACGACCCACTAAAGGAAAGAAACACCAATCGACAGGGAAAAGATTACATAAAAAGTTACGTAACATCACGTGGCGCCAAGGGAAGGTGATTGTTCGGATTATTCATTGATTAAAAAAATTACAACGGAATAATCGTTGGAATTACGAAATAATCACCATAATTACGTTTGGAATATAGGCTATATAAGGCACGTTTATTACCATATAAATAAACTCGATTTTAGGATTATTTAGCAGCAATCAAACTTTAGTTAATTTTAATATTTATTTGAGACCGATTATAATTTCACCCCCAGTTATTAAAAATACCCAGTTACCCTGTTAAACGTTTAATTGCTTTAACCCATTGTATTTTACCATAAGAACAGGCTACCCCGATACCTTGATCGTAACATGTTATTACTGGTGCTAATATATTTTAAATAATAAAGTTTTCATAATTAACGCTTAGTATTTATATTTATCCTGGTTTATTAATAAACCTATTATTTAAGTTTATATATTTATAGATGTATATATATAAATTAAAATTATTAATGCGTTGGACCCAATTAACACCTAGTAATTAATTAAAATTCTTATTATATTATTTTATATAAACTCTTCTTTTATTATTATTAGCACCGGCTACTTTTAAATTAATTAATAAATACGGCACGTAAATATTAACATTCGACCTAATCGCCGTTTTATAATTTTTAAACCACCATTTAATAATTATTCAAAACATATGTTAATGTTAAATAAAAAAGGAAAAAATAACGGATTTTACAATTTATAATTGTATTATTTTTAAAAATAACCGCCAAAAAACGGACGGTAAAAAACGGGCGGGGGTAAAAGTCTCTTGTTAAAAATGCCCGAAAACATATTTATAGCACCGTTTTAAAAAGGAATTTGTTTTAAAATAAACCGCGAAATCGCTGGAAATTTATTTACCTAAAAATAAAACGTAAACACCTTAAATAAAATTTTGGCCAAATTACGCCGGCAAGCGAATAGAAAGAAAAAACGGCGGCGTAAAAGAGTATTATATATATAATTATTTAGTTTAAACAATTAATAAAATGTAAAATAAGGAAAATACGTATATTAAGTTTTATTTTTAATAATTTAATAAACGAACGCAATAGTATTTCGTTTACTTTTATAAAGCGTAAAAAGGGCGGGTTTTTACTTTTAGAAACAACGGACGCGGTAATTCTTTTACTTTTACGAACGATAGAAATTTTCTTTTATTTTTACGGGTGCCGGCGGTGAAAATAAAAAATATAATATTAAAAAAGTAAAACCAGAACTATAAGGGTAACGGCGACGGTAACGGTGGACGTAAAAGCCCGAGATTTATCATTAAATAAAAAGAATTACAAACCACAAAACGGCTCATTTTAAAACGGGCCAAAAAAATATTAATAATTATTATTATTCAAAGTTTCTATTAAATCTTTTTATAAAAATTAACTATTTATTGTATATTAACCGTTTATAAAAATAAAGCAAATAACTATTTATTAATAAACCTTTTATTAAACTAATTAATCACGACGTTATAATAGGATAACGTAAGTAAATTACCCATATTTTATTTAATAATTTAAAAAGAGTTTAAATATTCTTTCTATTTTATACGACGACTTAAATAGATAAATTACTTGTAATTAATCCGTGCGACCAAACCCGTAATTTATTATACAATTAATAGATTAAGTATATAAACTTTTATTTTAACACCGAAAATTTTCTTTTACGCGTTAAATAATTTAAAATTTATTTCTTATAATTATTAATATTAATAATAGTTGTGCCAATAGGGGTTTAAGGGTAAACCCTAAATGCGGTTTAGTTAATAACCAATGTTAAAAACCCTGTAATAATAATGGGAAAAACCTTGTAAAATAAGGGTTTAATTATATTTAAAATTAAAATTGGTGTTTATATTGGTTGGGAAGATTTTGCTTTATTTTTTTATATATTTTCCAGTATCGCAATGGGGGTCGGCACGCCAAAGAAAATTCTGGTACCACACACAAATTTCCGAACAATTAATTTGTATGGGTTTGTAAAAAAACACTTTTATTTATTAATAACTTATTTTTGGGTTCGCACGTAATCATTAATTTGGTGATTTTTTTTAGCCCGGTATAGGGTAATTAATTTACAAATTTAAAATGGGTATTAAACCCGGTATAAAATAAATAATTTTATTCGTTAATTTTTAAACTATATATATATATTTAGCAAATTAACGAAATTTTAACCACCCCATTTTGGCATAATATATACTGTGCTATACATAGATAAAAAAGGGTTTATAATATGCAAAATAATATATATAATTAACAACCCCCTTTTTTTATTATTTAATTTAAAAATAAAGTCCGAAAAAAAAGTATAAAAAATCCTTCCAAAAAAAAACAAAAAAGAAATCCCCTGTATGTTCCAACCCGACTGGAGCCCCCGATATAAGCCCCCTGGATGATTAAGCCCTTTATACCAAACCCCCTAATTAATTGAACCCTAAAGTGGATAATCCCTCGAATTAAAAAAACCCCCGAATTGTAACAACCCCCGAATTCGAACCAACGACTTACAAATTTTAATCCACGGAATATATTAGTAAGCGAGGTAGTTAATTTGGCTGTTCGTTATTATAAGTTCCAAAGAAGTTTAATATGTAAGGTAATTAAATCGTTAAATCATCCAAAACGTGAGCTAATTATTTTTGAATTTAATTTTAAATATAAAGTTGGTCTAAACTGCTTATTAATTAACCTGTACAGGGTAAGTTTGGGTAAAACAGTCGGTATTGGGTTAATGAAAATCCAATAATTGCAAATAAACGAAAATAATGGTAACTAATTAACGAATTAATTAAATGTATTAAAATTTAGTAGGTGAAAATTAAATTTACAGGGATTTCAACCTTATACATTTTAAAAAAACTTTGTAAATTGAAAACGTTAGGGGTTTTGTAAAACCATTAACGGGTATTTGTTTAAATTCCAGGTATTTTAAGGTTATTAATTTTTTTATAATTTATTCCCGTACGTAATGAAATTTTAATAACGTATATTTAATACGTTGGTGGTGCGTAAAATTATAAACGTTAATTATAAAACTTGTATTGTTTTCAAATATTATAATAGGGTTTTTTACAAATAATCCAATTTTTATAAATAAATTTTTAAACCATTATATTTTACGTGAAATTTCCGTTAACACGTCGGTCTTAATTTTTGGGGTGTTTAAAATAATAATATTAACCTTTTTATATTTCCACGTTAGAAAGCCCCCAAATAAGGTATATAAATATTTGTCGATGGATTTTATTTTTTTTTAATCCCGGTAAAATCGCTGTTATTAAAACCAAATAATTTTAAATTTTTAAAACCCCCAATCAAGAAATTAAGTGGTAAGTTAATTATAATTACCTTATTTCCGTAACAAATTATTAGGGAGTTAATATTTGTTGAATAACGAAATAAGTTTTTAATTACCGTTAAATAAATTATAATGGTCTTCGTTGAAAAATAAAATAACCTTTAAACCGTAAAACCAATATCCGGACGCGTTAATAATGTTAAATCTATTAAGGTACCGATAATACGCTATGATAATTTAATTTCCAGTGTAAATAGGCTTTAAATAACCACGTTAACTATTTAATTACGAAGACCCTAACTCACTGCTCCTCTTTGGGGTAAATTCAAGTCTGTTTTTATTGGTTATATCATACTAAATAACTACGTGCGTTACGATTTGTGTAAAGCATTATATATAGGCGTTGCGATTATATAAATCGCAACGGTACTTTCGAATCCCTAACCCTTATTTTATTTATTGGAAATTAATGCCCATTAACGTCGCGCTAAACCCCGCTAATCCGGATTAAAATTCCGTCCTTCCGTTTCCGGTACACCACGCACGGATTAAAGATTATTTAATCCAACACCGGCAATTTTTTTTTAACGCGAACGCGTTTAAAATCCGAATGCGTGGGTACCGGATTAATATTAACAGTCGAAATTTTTAAATTCGTTTTTCAAAACGTATAAAACGTTTTGTAACGATTATTGTGCGATTAATTAATAATTCCTTAAAACGATTGCAGAAAAATGTGCTTAATAATAACCGTTATTAAATCGAATCGATTATTATTATCCTGTATGCCATAATACCACCCGTCTGCGAATAGTAAGTTATTCCGAACTCGTTAATTTAACGATTTAAAGCGTCCCTGTTTACGACCATAATAATGGAAACGCTGCATTTAGCTCTTATTATTATATTTAATTAATCCATTAATTAATCGAAAATAATATTACGGTCTTATGCTATTTACCGTTAAATTAATTGCAAACTTTTGTCGATCCTTTTTATTTATAAAAAAACTTTCCTCCGGCGATATTATTGTATTTCCGGATCGTTTTTTTTCGGATTATATCGGTATTATTTTGGTAGATAAATCACCTCGTTATTAACGTTAGGAATATTATTGGAAAAAGCTAACGATTATTTTAATTTTCGTTTACATTTTAAACATTAATATCGTTCGTTTGCTCGCCTTTAATTTATATTGGTTATTTTTAATTTATTTTTGTTCGCGTTTTTATTATCACCATCCCTCGTAAATTTGTTTTTTTCCTTAATTCGTCAAATTTTCCAAACGTTAATTAATTTCGCAGCAAAACGTTGTATGGGCAATTTGCGTTTTATTCCTTACCTTTCCTGCTTTAAATCGTATTTGCAGGGCAAATAATTAAATCCAAGTAAAAATGGTGGTTATTACAATAATACGTTGTTAAAATTTCGTCGTTATTACAAATATTTTTTTGGATGTTTGTATACCGCCATATATGTTAATTATATGCATTATTTTGCATGTAATAAGCCCACTTTTATTTGTATATAGCCCATTTTATATAGTGCCGAAGTGGGGTGGTGGAATGGTGGAATTCCGTTATTTTGTTAATGCAGGAATGCAATTCAAAGGTCAGCGAGTGGGGTTACCTACCCTGTACCGGGTTTAATACCCACCCTGCACCTACGAGTTAGCTACCCTGTACCGGGTTAAAAATTTCACCAAGTCAGATTTTACGTGCGAACCCAAAAATGGTTTGTTAGTAAATGAGGGTGTTTTTTCAAAACCCCATACAAAATAATTTTTCGGAAAATCATTCGCGGCACCGGAACCTTTTCTGGCGTGCGGACCCCCATTTCGATGTCGGAGAGTATGTAAGGAGACAAAGCAAAATCTCCCCAACCAATTTAATTATTTATTAGTATTAAAATTATAATGCATTTCCACCTACCATTTAGCGTTTTTAGCACTGGTTATTTACCACGCCGTACCTAGGGTTTACCCCTATGTCCCCTGTTAGCACCACCATTGTTAACAATATAAATGATTTTTTTTATTTTAATATTCCTGTTATAAAATCGCAATTTAGGTTGCGAAACCACGTAATTTAGTTTGTAAAACATATTAACGGAATTTTTAAAATATTAATCCTCCGATCGCCTTTAAAGCTACCATATTTTTCCTGCGCGCGTACGATTTTAACGCCGTTTATAAATTTCCAAACGCCGGTATTACCCGTAAATTTGGTGACGTTAAAAAAGCCACGCCGCGCAAACGTAAACGCGGTAAAACCCTTTTTCCCGTCGAAATTCCAATTATTTTTTAAACTGTAAATAATTTTCAAAATTATATTTTTCAAATTTTATTTGTTTTTTCAATTACGTTTTTAAATTTTATTAACTAATATTTTTGGGATTTTGCAAATTGGAAAACGATTACCAAATTCCTTTTTTAAAAATCCACGATTACGTTGGTAACGCCGCCGATAATAACGCCGATTTCAACATATATTTCCCGAAAAACGCAAATAGGCCGGTCGTATAACCGTTTTCCGTTAATTTAATATATTTTGGATAAATCTTTTCGATTTTCCTAATACCGATTATAATAAAGTCGAGGATCGCCGCGCCAAAGGGCGTCGAACGTATATTAACGATAATTGTAAACTCCCTATCGCCGTTAAATTTAAAATTTCGGCTTTTGCGCGGGTTCGGGCCAAAACTCCTCTCAAAATTAAACTTAAACTTTTTACCGCTTTTATTACACGTTTTCGAACTTGAAAAACTCTTATTTTTAATTATAATAACGATAAAATTAAAGAGGATAATAAGGGGGAGGATGAAAATTTTCCTAATAATGGTAACAATAATAATAATAATAAATAATGTGGTTTTAATTTGTTTATTGTGGGTTTATCGCCCTGTTATTTGGTTTTTTTACTGTTTTTTTGCAACCTTTAAGTAGTCCGGCCACCTTTAAATAAATTTATCGTTATTTTCATATTTTTTATTTTAATAGTTCCTTGTTTATTAAAACCAAATTCCTAAGTTTTCAATTTGTCCAGCTAACATTTTAAATATCGTTAATTGATTTATTGGAAAACCCGATTTTTAAGCTTTTTAACTATTCCAATTACTTTAATTAACGCTTTAAATAGCGCTAATTATTATCCCTCGGAGTGTTTTTTTTTAACAAGCGCTTAACCCAGCCATTAATTTTAACTTTAATCTCGTTACGACTTACAAAATTTTCCAGAGCTTTATTAGGTGTTTTTTTAATTATAGCATTAGCCGGGTTATTATTTCCTAAAATCCAACGAATTTCGTTTATTTCCCGTTTTTTATACGACTATTTTAAATTTATAATATTTATTATAAACCGTTTTTTTAATTATTGTACCGAATTAAACCAGGTATTGGTAAAGCGAATAATTATTAGTGCATACAACTGAAAAAATAAGCGCGAGGTTTAAATGTTTGGAGATTTGTAAAAGGGTGTTTTTAATTATAAATGCCATATAAAATCCGTTTGTTATATTATAAATTTTATTTGCTAACACGTTTTTCGTTATTTTTTTGCATTTAATTAAAATCCAATAAATAATACTTCCTTTTACCAAAAAGGTAATTCCTTAATTTCCAAATTTATCGTTTCCAACAAAAATCAAATACTCAATTTATAAGCTTAAATTCTTATTATTCGCGAAAAATCCGTTAACAACTACGTAAAGTTGCGTTGTTTTAAAGTTTAAAAATACGTAATTTAAGCCCCTATTTACGTTTTCGATTTGCCATTGGAATTTTTTATTTAACGTTTTAATCTCCTTTTTTTCGGGAAATCGTGTTTATACAACTGTTAACAGGTCGAACGTAGCTTTTGGTTAACAAATTAACGAAATGTAAACTCCTTAAATTTCTAAACGACATATTCGTATTTTGGGCTTTTTTTTATTATTTACAAACTCCAAACGATTTTTTTAACCCTTTTATTGGACGTAAATTGATTCCTTTTTTATTACGATTTTACATCCGTTAAAATTATTTTAATTAACTGAAGATAATATCGTTTGGGGCTTTGTTTTAAATCCAGCTTTTTTGAATTTTAACTGCTTTTTTCTAATAGATTTGAAATTTCCTAAATTTAAAATATTATTTATTTATATGCCCATAACACCGAAAGTTTTACCGAGCCGTATAATAAATAAACACGGATTATATATATTTGGAATACAATCCAAATGCTCCTTATAATATTATTGATATATTGCAAACCAATACAACCCAAATTTAATTAATTTATAAAATGGTTTAATTACGTGCAAAAATATTCCTTTTGGATATTTGTGCTTAAATTTCTTCGGCATTTCCAACAAAACGTTCCTTTACAGGTTAATTACGTTTTGGGTATACCTTTCATTAATATTTTTAAATATAAATTGGCAATTTATTGCAATTAAATTTGGGGCGATCGCTAAAATAAATCTTTGGCTATATTTTATAATAATGGGTAATTGTATTAACAAAATCTTTTTTTCCTAATTTCCAAAACCGCGAACAACCAGTTTTGACTTTTCGTACGGGTTGTCCGGAAACTTTTTAACTTTTTTAACCATTTTGGTTTTAAAATTTTTTAAACTTGGTGTTTATAATTTTTAAACTGGTTTAATTATTTCGGCCGTAAATAACGATTTTATTTCGAAAAAATTTAATTTTTCGAATAGTCGGCCGGAAATTTTTTTTTTCTGGCGTAATTTAATCACCAAATTTAGCGCCAATAACTTTTTTTGGGTTAAAAATTGCTAAATTTGTAAACGAATCGGTATTGAAATCGTTTCTCCTTTTGGATTTTGGTTCCGAACTTTTTTCGGCCTTCCCCTTCGCCCTGGTTATTTTAATTTTGGATATTCGAACGGTATTTGGCCTGATTTTTACGCTTTGGCCTTTTTATAAACATCCTTTTGCAAATTTTGGAAACGTTCGTAGGGTTTTATATGCGTGCTTTTGAATTTTGTTGGATTATTGGGGGTATTTACAATAACGTTATTGTTGTTTATTCTGATTATTTTATACGAATCCGTCCCTTTGTTCTTTTCTCGATATATAAAAACCTCGCTTTCAAACGCAATCGATTTTGTATCCGTCGATTTATTATTTGGACCGTTTTTTATATTTAACACCTCGTTTATTTAGCGTTTTGTTTTCAATTTACGTAATTTTATTATTATTTTATCAATAACTTTTACGCGGTAAATTTGGCTGGATAATAGCGCTAAATCGCTGGTGATTTTTAGCATTAATCCAAAAATTAGCAAAATTGGTATAAATCCGTTCGCTCCTGCGGTATTGTTTACTGTTTTCATTGCCGTTTAAAAATTCGATTTTGGGCTTATTTTTTGTCTTCCGTTTTTATAATTTTATACGTTTTGCGTAACGGTCGATAATAACGCTCGATTTTTTTTATTAACTAATATGTTTTAATTGGAATTCGGTGAACGCGGATATCCAATAGTTTTGCCTTATTTTTAAATTTGGCTGCAGTAAAATTGGTGCTTACGTCGAACGATATTATATTTAATAGTTCCAAATACGTATGTTAATTATATGCATTATTTTGCATGTAATAAGCCCATTTTGATTTGTATATAGCCTATTATATATAATGCCGAAGTGGGGTGGTGGAATTCCGTTAATTTATTAATGCAGGAATGTAGTTTAAAGGTCAGCGAATGGGGTTATTTACCCTATACCGGGTTTAATACCCACCCTACACCTGCGAATTAATTACCCTGTATCGGGTTGAAAATTTCACCAAATTAAATTTTACGTGCGAACCCAAAAATGGTTTGTTAATAAATAAGGGTGTTTTTCCAAAACCCCATATAAAATAATTTTTCGGAAAATCATTCGCGGCACCGGAACCTTTTCGGGCGTGCGGACCCCCATTTCGATGTCGGAAAATATATAAGAAAATAAAGCAAAATTTCCCCAATTAATATAATTATCTATTAATCAAAATTATAATATATTCCCACTTACCATTTAACGCTTTTAGCACTGGTTATTTACCACGCCGCACCTAGGGTTTATCCCTATATCCCCTTTTAGCACCACCATTATTAACAACGTATTTAGCCAGCAATATTTAATAATTTCCCATATTTCCTTGAATAATATATTTTTCAAAAACTTGGCTGTTTGGAATACTGTGTTCGCATTAATTATTTAAAATGTTGGTTTATAATTTAAATATATTACGTCGATAATAATTTTATAATTAACATCGTTTTCGTCCTTTAAAATAAATTTAAAACGTTGTGGAACATTGCCTTCAATTTGGCAATGGTGATAAATTTTATTTATCAGCTTTAATATTTTTTGTTTTGGTTTATATTTAACTCGTTTAAAAAATTGCCAAAATCTTTCCACAAATGGTTGTTTAAACCTCCGATAATATTTTCTAAACTTTATTTTTGTAAAAAACACAACTCCGTTAATTTGTTTATATTTATTATAACAGATTTGTAAAACGTCGCTGGAGCGTTATCCAAAAAAAACCACGGGTAACCCATTTACGTACAACCGGAATTTTCGCACCGTTACTTTTCACCAGCTCGTTTTTAGTGTTATTCAAATATATACCGAATTCGTCCATATTTTTTAAACAAAATAGGAATGGTGTTTATATAAGTACCACGTGGAACGTAATTTTACCGATCGGAATATTTATATACATTTCCCCAAATATTGAAATAATTTTTCCATTACCAAATTTGACAATTGCTATTTATTTATTATTTTTTATTTTGAGATTTGGTAATAACCGTTGGAAAATTCGTATTTATTTTACTTCAATAATGGAAACCGTTAACGTTTTTATATTTGGAAATATCCCATGCCACATATGGTTTTGGAATCTTTTTTGCAACAAAATTTAAACTGTTGGAATATTTTCCTACGCTCGTTTTTTTTAATTCACTTTTAACACGATATACAAATGCATTATTGGCTAATTAATCGGCCATTTTTGCATTAATAAAATGTAAAATGCCATAACAATTATTTAATCTTTTTTTAAAATCCTTTCCGCAGTTTAAAATGTTATTTGGATAATTATTTTTTAAATTTAATATATAACCCTCCACTTCCAAAAGGAATTACTTAAATCTAATCGTGGAGCGTTTTTTTCGTGTTGGTTTTACCTTTATTTCCGCCTTAATTCGGCTCGTTCCCTTTTTATATAATTATTTAAGTTGCAATTATATCTTTTATAAATCCAACATTTACCTGGCCTTAAAAATTTGCATATAATTTTATTTTTAATTTAAAACGTTGCATTTTTTTGGTAAATTATTGCGGGTATATCCGCTGCTTTTTCGCTTTTTGCGACTTTTGTTATTATATTTTCGATTAACCATAAACTGTCCAAATGTTCGATATCTTTTTTCAACAATTATATTATTATACAATTGCGCTGTTAACGCCGAAAACGACGATTCGGGGCTTTTTATCACGTTTTTAAACTTTAAAACGCCCTATATTGTTTTTGATATGTTCGTAATTGATTATTTCTCCCCTTGGTAATTCGATCTTAAAACTTTTTAAATTTTCTAAAATTAATCCATAAAAATTTTAAAAACTTTTACATTAAATTTACCAACGTTTTTGTTTTTTTATTTGGACTTTGTAAAACGTAAATAAAATCCAATCCGCATAGTATTATTGGTGGATAATACGCGTATCAAACTTTTTTTTCAAATTTATATAAACTTTTCGGAACGATATTCCGTAATTTAATTCGCTTCGAAAATATATTTCTACGCTTTTTTCCAGTATTTACGGGAAAAGGGCTACCATTTAACCCAGCGGGATCTGAAGTATAAAATATATGTTTATAAATATTCGGATTTTATTATCCAGGATATCATATAAAGTTTTTATATAATTCTTTTCCTTTTTTCCAAATAATTATAAACGCCTTCGAAATACGCGTATCGGTTTGTTTTAATTCGATTTCCAAAAGTGGTATTATATTATATTCCTTAAAATTACCTGTATTTAAAATAGGGGTTTAAATACGTCCTCGTTTTGTTTAATTCGGTTCCATTACTTTTTATATCGCATAAAAACTTTTTTAAATTATAAACGGTGTTTCGCCCGCTAATTTGCGAAAATTGGCTTAATGGGCCTAAGCGAATTGGTTGTTTTTAAATCGCTCCTTTCCCTAATTTGTATTTCGGGGTTTTAAAAATCCCCTTTTTTAACCGTTATTTGCGTTTTTAACGGGTTTATCGTTCCTGGTTATAAAATCGAAAAATCCTTAATTTAATTTTGGAAAATTCCCTTTTATCGAGGCCAAATGGGTGATTTTAAATTTAACACTTTCCGCTTTTAACAGCTCGATTACCTTTTATATAAACTTAAAAGTTTTTGCTGGAATATTTATATTTGCTGGTTTTGGAAATATTATTCCGTATTTTTCTAAATACGTTTTAAATACTCGTATAAAAACCGGATTAACGCTTTTAAAATTTTTAACGTTCCATCTTTACAGGTCCTTAATAAGGACTTTTACGATAAAAGTTTTTTTTGGCTCCCTTTGGAAATTCGCTAATTATTTTAAAAATTCAAACGTTCTTTTATTTTCGAGATTTCTTTTTGGACCGCCTGGAATCTTGTGGTAATCGCCACAAAACGTATCGAAATCGGTAATTTCAAAAATTTTGTTTTTAAATTTAAAATTTTTAATTATATTTTTAACATACGCCAATTTTAGTTCCTCGCGTTTTTATAATTCCGTTGCGTTAAAGCGGGATAAAGATTATTTATCGCTCATTTTATCGTTGGTTTACCGGTGGTTTAATTATTTCTAACCATGTTTATTTACCGGTAATTTGTTAATGCCAAACTGCTTTTATTATAAAACTAACCGCTATAATTTTGTGCTTAAATTTCTCCGGGGATAATACGAAACTCGTGTTGTAATTATTTCGTAATTTTATAACAGCGATTTTATTGTTACCCGGATTTTCAAAAAAATAAACCACGCACCAAATTTATATTCATTTTAAATCTTTCGGAAAATATTCTACAAATTAATTACATGTATTTCGTAATCCTCGGTCTTTTGGGGTATTTTTTTATCTTGTTATTTTGTGCCGCCGTAGCATTATTAATTAGTGTAAATAGGCTTTAAATAGCCACGTTGATTATATAATGACGAAAACCTTAATTCATTGCTCCTTTTTGGGGTGAATTTAAATCTGTTTTTATTGGTTATATTTTACTAAGTAATTACGTGCGTTGCGATTTGTTTAAGGCATTTTATATAGGCGTTGCGATTATATAAATCGCAACGGACTTCCGAATCCCTAACCCTTATTTTATTTGTTGGGGATTAGTGCCCATTAGCGTGGCGCTGAACCCCGTTAATCCGGATGAAGGTTCCGTCCTTCCGTTTCCGGCACACCACGCACGGACCAAGGATTATCTAATCCAACATCCAGCGTATTTACGGGTTTACCCCCGTTATACTTTAATATATTCGGCTGTAAAAAAATAAAAATAAATTTACAATTAATTAATCCGAACGTTTATAATATTTTTTTTATATATTAAGTTTAATAAAATTAAAACAGGCGGTTAGGTTTTTTTCTTATAATTCAAACGTTTAAAAAATAAGTTGCAGGGCCTTTATTTTTTAATACGTATATATTATTAAAACGGGTTTTTAAATTTTAAATATATTGCAATTTAGGATTTATTAATAAATCATCGTTAATAAAGATAATAATAAGATATTTGGACTTAATATTATAAAAATAAGCGGGATTAGAAATTAACGGTTTAAAATCTTTTGTAAAAAATAGGCTTTTTAATTTTTTTGCCATTTTTATAAACCTTATTTCAAACCGTATAACGTTTTTTTCAACTATATGATTTGTATTTTTTTTAAATTATAACCTATTTATATTAAAATTTTAACGGTGGTAAGGTTGCAAAATTTTACTAATCGTTACAACCTTTTGAAATTTGCAAATAAATATTTACCTCGGTAAAATTATTATTTAAAAACACACCAATAAAATTGATTTGTATTATTTTCCAATTTTATACATTAATTATAACCAATTATATACGCCAAATAAATAATATATTAATATTAATAAGAATCTTAACATAATTTAAATTTTCGACCTGTAAAAACCCTTTAATAATAAACGTGGTTTTATATTTTATAAGTTTATTATTTTTATTTTGTTGTTGTTTAAATACCGGCCGGGTAAAAATTAATTTACGGCTTATAAATATTTTAATTTTAAGGATAAAACGGAAAGTTTTTATAATAACAATTTGGTCGAATTTAAACGTTAAAATTATTAGTTATTTAATATTTTTAAAATTATTTAAAATTTATTGATAATTATTTGGTTCGCCATTTTTAATGGGCTTTTTTTGTTTTCTTTTTAATTTGGTAATAAAAATAATATACGTTGGTAATATTTATTCAATTTAAATTTTTAAATTATAAGTTCAATTCTATATTTTATATTTTACATACCAAAAACACCGGAATTTCTGTTAGTTTACATGTTAAATTAAACACCGTTACCGTTATAAATTTTCGAGGGCGAATAATAAACTATATAGGTTAAAAAGGCATTATAATTACGGAAAATAAGGGATTATTGTTTATTAAATTTAAATTTTCGGCGTTGTAAATTTTATTTTTAAATTTAAAATTAAATTTCCCTTTTAAATTTGGATTTTCCCTTTTTAAAATCTGTAACGCTTTTTTTTTAAAACAACCAAATTCTTAACGGGCATATTTTTTAAAATTTTTACGGTAAAAATTTTATATACGGCCCGTTTAACGGGAGCGTAAACCAACGTTATAAAATTAGATAAATGGGTTAAAAACCTTATTTGTTTTGTTAGGGGAATTAATTTGTTGGATTTTTGGCGTTTTTCCAACGGTATAATAATTTGGTATACGGTATTAATAATCCAATAATGTTTTAAATTAAAGTTTAGAATAAAATTTAAAATCAAATGTTAATCTTTTATTAATTACCGTTGTACGGTTAACTAAATTAACAACGGCCGGTAATAAATAATATTAAAAATATAATGGTAAACCTGCCGTTAAAATAATAAACTTAAATTTATTTAAAATAACTTTAACGGACCGTTCCGTTAACCCGTTTTAACCGTGGTTATAAAGGTCAAAAATATTGAAATTAATAGGATAATATTTGTACGTAATTTTTAAAGTTTTAAAATCTTTTTAATAATTATTAAAACCGTAAATCCGGTTTTATTCCGTGATAAAATCGGCCACCGAAAATATAATTTTCGATCCATTAATAATAAAAATATAAACTTTTTATTATAAAGGTTAAATTTAAAAATTAGTATATTATTTTTTATAACATTAAAAGTATTAGGGGGTGTAAAAAATGTGTTTTTATTTGTACGTTCAATAAAAATAATTTTAATGTAAATAATGCAGAGAATAACCCTAATTATGTTAAAATAAAATAAACCGTTTACGTTTTTAACGGGGTTTTCAAATAATATTAATTTTATATACCCTAAACGCCTATATTATAATAAGGTCTTTTGAGCCTGAATTTTATTATAATCGCTTATAATCCCGTTTTTTTAACCGTTATCCAGCCATCGGTAATTTAATTTAAGTTTAAAAAAAGAGTTTACAGGGGTTTATATTAATTCCGGTATTAAAACATGTATTAACCACGGATTGTTTATGTAAAAAACTCCTTTTTTCGATATTAACTTTTTTTATATTTGGTTATATAAAAAGGTTATTTAGCGGTTTACCGGGTTTACGGGGCCCAATTTTATGTAAATATTTAGGGGTTTTTATATTAAGTTTTTGCGTTACAGGTAAATTTACGGTTATATTTTTATTTTATTCGGAATTTAATATTTCCGTTACCGTATTTTTTTCCGGTTTCGGATAAGTTTTATAATTGTTTTGGTTTTTAAAAATGATATTATTTCATTTTATTTTTAACGGCGTTGCGTAATTTTCTATAACCTTTTATAAAATTAAATTAGAAACGTTATTATATTTACCGATTATATAAACGTAATTTAAAACCGTAATTGTAAAATTTCGAATAAAAATATTGCACGTTTTTACCTCCAAATAAAATAAATTTTTGGCGGTATTAAAACGTCCCCACGTTTTATAATTCTAATTATACAGGGTATTTTCTAATAATACGCCCCGTATATTATAATGTATAAGGTTATTAATAATATCTATTCCAAATAAGGGGATATATAATACGTTATTTGACGTAATTGTTTTAAATTCGTCAATTATTTGGCCGTAACGGACCTGTATTTTCATAATACCGTTATTTATAAATTTTATAAAACCATTTTTTATACTGATTTCGATTGTAAAACCGGGAATACAATCGGTAAAAAATTGCTTATTTGCAAAAGTATAATGCGTATTATTTATACCGTAAAAAACCGGGTAATTTAACCGCCGGGGTTTAAAATTTTTATTTACGCCGTTTTTAAATTTCGTTTTAATTTTAAATTTAATTATTAATATTTGTAATTTTAACGTTTTACCGGTTTAATCGGGCTTTAAATCCAATTTCAAATATAATTTTATAATTCCGTTAATAACGGAGCTAACTTTTTATTATAATGCCCAATACGGTATATTACCGCCCGAATTGCTTATTTGTGGTAATATTCGGTACAGTGTATTCACGTCCGAATTGCTTATTTATTTTAAGGCGTTATATATTACGTATACGTTAACGCTACCTAAAATTGAGCCCGTAAATAATTCAAAATCCATTAAGATTATAAAAATTGCAACGTGCGATTTGCTAAAATTAGAAAATTTATTATTTTTTACATTAACCAAATCCGAATTAAAATTTTTATTTCTTTTCATAATTTGGAGGTATTATTTTACCCGTTATTTTTTTAACGTTTTTTTAACGTTTTTTTTATTTAACTTTCGACCTGTAACCTTATAACTAATGGTTTTGGTTATTGCAAAACTTAAAATCGAATTTTCGAATACAAGGTCCGTTATAAAATATTTCAAATTTAATTAATCCGAATTTTAATTTATAATTTGTAAAACCCGTTAAATATTACGTTGGTGTTCGGTCCAGGGAAGAAATATATTTTGTAAAATCCGTAAATATTAATTTTATATATTAATATGGTTAATTTGCACGTTAATATGCGTTAATTTAATTACCAAAAAATTAAAACGGCTGTTAAATTTTGGTATCTACCTTTTAAATTTCGAATAATTTAGGGCGTGAAATTTTTAATAAAACGAATTTCGGTTAATTTCGGGTGTAATGGAATACTTATTTTCCAGGGTTTTATAAACCGTTATAAGGTGAAAATATCATATAACAAATTTTAACGGTCTTTTGGTTAAATTATTTTTAATAAATAATAATGTTCGTAGACTCGCAGGTCTACGTGATGCATCCGTGGTAAACTCCTTAATATTGTTACGATCAAGGTATCGGGGTAACCTGTTCTTATGGTAAAGTACGGTGGGTTGAAGCAATTGAGCGTTTTAACTGGTAATTGGGTATTTTTAATGACTGGGATGAAGTTATAATCGGTTTTAAATAAATATTGAGGTTAATTAAAATTTGATTGCTGCTAAGCAATCCGAAAATCGAATTTATTTACATGGTAATAAATGCGTTTTATATAAATTGTGGTCCCAATCGCGATATGTTTAATATGTTCCATAGCTGATATATTATTTGCTCTGTTATGCTTAATATGCGATATATTAATTATATCCCTTTTTTGGCGATTACGTGATGTTACGTGTTCCTTCCCTCATGTAATCCGGTTTTTATCGGTTGGTGATTTTTTTGGATAAATGTCGTTAAAAAGGGTGTAACCCTACCTGGCCTTTTTGGTACCGGCCCAATTTGTTTGGTCGTAATATTAAGTTTCCTTTCCCTTGGCCAAATCCCTTTGGCTTTTAAATAATTTGTATTCCTTTAATTCTTGTTTTTGGTTTTGTTTTTTTTTTGCTAACTTTTTTGCGTTATGTTTAGCCGAGTTAACAAATTTCGCGGTCGTTTTTCCACCGCTCGTCGCAACGATTTGTTTTTTATACTCCTTTTTTCGGCGGTTAAAATGCCTTTTTATTCTGTTTGCGAGTCGCAAAGGATTGCGAAATGCGCTATATCGCCTCGGAATTTTTCTCGTTGTGTCGAATATATTCGTTTGGATCGTTCGCGATGCGACGTTATAAATATTTTCCGGAAACAATTGCACAGGATTGCGGCTTAATATTCGAGGTTTAAATTTAAATTAAAAACGGCGGAAAAAAAAGTTTTTCGCTTGTAAAAATAAAAAAAAATATGGTTTAAAAAAATAATAAGGGCGGTCCGTCGGGGTATTAATAGTTTGAAGGAGTTAAATCGCGTGGAGCGTAAAAAAGTAAAATAGGAGGGACGGCGGCGATCAGCCGAAATTTTTTCTCAAATATCCCTAAAATCGCTTTTTCCGGATTTTAATTTTGTTTGGGATTCGATTTTCCCGATAAGTTTTTTAAATTTTTCGTTATTGGATAAAATAGATATTTTTACGCAATATTCCGTTGGTAAATCGTTTTTTGGTGTTTTTTACTTTATATTGTATATTAATAATTTTTTTATAGGTTCGTTTGGTGGTATGGTTTCGAATCCTGGTCGGTTTTTAATTTTTGGAAATGGTAAATAATGTTTTTTTAAATCGTCCTTTTTTTTGGCTAATTTGTTTGCAAATCCAACTCCTAATAATATTGGCGGAATGGTTCCTGGCAATTTTGGAGGTGGTTAAAAAATTCCCAAATGTTTTTTTCATATTTATAATTTTTCCATTTAACAAAATATTTTGTTTTACCGTGGTTGCGTTTGTGGTCGAATATTCGTTTTATTTCGTAGGTTTTTTGTGCGTCGATTTCGATTATTTTTTGTGTAATAATGCCGTGTGGTGCTGGTTCCAATAATAATATATGGAATATTGGATAAATTTTTATGGTGTTTGGTAACGATAATCGGTAATTAATGTCGTTAATTTTTTTTGTTAATTTTAAAAAGTCCAAGCTTTTTAAAATTTAATTTGTTATTTGGTCGTTATGTTTTAATATTGCGTCGAATAAAATAAACGTTATCTCCTTTTTTAAAGGATGGTCCCTTTATCCAATATTAATTGGCGTATTTTATTATTTTTTTTCGTACGAATTTTAATTTTTGCTGGAGTTTTTTGTGTAATTATTGTAGCTCGTTTATTTATTTATCGGCCCGTGGTGCCATAATAGTTGTTTTGGGTTTTTCGTACGTTGTAGGGTTAAATCCGTAATTGGCGTAAAACGGGGTTATTTTGGTATTTTCGTTTTTTAAATTATTGTAGGCGAATTGTGCTGTGGATAATAATCGTACCCAATTATTTTGTTTATAGTTTACGTAACATTTTAAATATTGCTCAAATATTTGGTTGGCTCGTTTTATTTGTCCGTTTATTTGGGGGTAAAATACTGTTAATAACTTATAATTAATTTCTAATTATTCCATTAATAATTTCCAAAATTTTAATGTAAAAATTTTTTTTTATCGGTGACGATATTTTTTGGTAATCCGTAATTATTAACGATTATTCGTAAAAATATATAGGCGATTTTACCGGCATTGCTATTTTTTTTATATGGTAGGAAATAGGTATATTTGGTGAGTTTATCCACTATAATTAATATGCTGTTATATTTGGTTCGTGTAAATGGTTTTTTTAAAGGTGGTAATTTAACGATAAAATCCGTGGTAATAGTTTGCCAGGTTTTATTAGGGGTTCGTAATGGCTGTAATAATCCATAGGGTTTATATTTTGCGGATTTGTTTTTAACGCAAAATTCGCAATTTTTAATGGTTTTCCGTACTTTTTATCGTGTTTCTTTAAAATTATGGTGCTGTTTTAACCGTTTCCATATTTTGGAAATTCTTTGGTATCCGTGGGCTTTATTTTCGTGGATTTTCCGTATTTTTTCTGGTATAATTACTATGTTTATTATTATAAAATTCCGATATGCTGGTAAAAGATTTCCGTTTTCGTTTGTTGTAAAATAACGCGTATTTCCTTTGGTATTGTATTTTTATAATTTGGTCTCCGATTAAAAGCGTCGGCCCTACCGTTTTCCGTTCTTTTTCGGTAAATAATCTTAAAATAAAATTTTAATAGGAATTTTAACCATTTAATTTGTCGTTTGTTTAATATTTTATTGGTGGTAAAATGGGTTAAGTTTTTGTAGTCCGTGTAAATAAACATTTCGTGTTTAATTTCGGATAACTGGGGTTTTAATTTTTCAAACATTCGAATAATAACCATTAATTTTTTATCGTAAATTTGGTAATTAAATTTTGGTCCATGTAATTTTTGTAAAAAAAAGGCGCAAAGGTGCAATTTTCCTTTTTTATCCCGTTGGTTAAATTATCCTCCGATCGTATAATCGGATACGTCGGTTTCAATTTCGAAAAGTTTCGTTGGATTTGGTATTTTAAAAATTGGTTTTCGTGCTATTGCGTTTCGTAACTGTTTAAAAACCTGTTATATTTATTCCGTCCACTAAAATTTTAGGTCTTTTTTAATTATATTGGTTAATGGGATGGTAATTGCGCCGTATTTTTTAATAAATTTTTTATAAAAGTTTACAAATCCGAAAAAGGCTCGAACGTCCTTTACGTTCCGCGGTTAAGGTTATTCTTTTACTGTTTGGATTTTTAATTTTTCCATCCTAATATTTCCAAGAATGATAATGTATTTTAAAAATTAATTTGCTTGCTGTGAAAAAAACATTTTTCTGGTTTAACTAAAAATTTAACGTTTTGTAATTTTCGTAAAACCGTGTAAACGTGTTTTTTATATTTTTTCAACGTTTTGAAAAAAAAGGATGTCGTCCAAATAAATAACAACGAAAATATTTAAACATTTCCTAAAAACGTGGTTAATTATAGTTTGGAAAATTGTTGGGGCGTTAATAAAACCGAAAGGCATTATTAAATATTCGTAATATTTTCGTTTGGTGCAAAACGCGGTTTTCCATTTTTCGCCTTTTTTTATGCGGATTAAACTGTATACTTTCTTAAAGTTTAATATTGTAAACCATTGTGTTTGGTAAAGCATATTTCGGAATTTTTTTATTAGTGGAAATGGGTAGCAATTTTTAATGGTAATGTTAATAATGGTGGTACTAATAGGGGATATAGGGGCAAACTTTAAATGCGGCGTGGTAAATAACCAATGCTAAAAACGTTAAATGGTAAATGGGAATATATTATAATTTTGGTATTGAAAAATAATTAAATTGGTTGGGGAAATTTTGCTTTATTTCCTTATATATTCTCCGACATTAAAATGGGGGTCCGCACGCCAGAAAAGGTTCCGGTGCCGCGAGTGATTTTCCGAAAAATTATTTTGTATGGGGTTTTGAAAAAACACCCTTATTTATTAACAAACCATTTTTGGGTTCGCACGTAAAATTTAATTTGGTGAAATTTTCAACCCGGTACAGGGTAGTTGATTTATAAGTGCAGGGTGGGTATTAAACCCGGTACAGGGTAGGTAATCCCACTCGCTGATTTTTAAGTAGCTGATTCGCAGGTATAGGGTGGGTATTAAACCCAATACAGGGTAAATAACCCCATTCGCTGACCTTTAAATTGCATTTCTGCATTAACAAATTAACGGAATTCCACCATTCCACCACCCCACTTCGGCACTATATAAAATGGGCTATATATAAATAAAAGTGGGTTTATTATATGCAGAATAATGCATATAATTAACAGGTAATATTGTTTAATTATTTGTAATCCACATATAATCGTAATTTTCCGTTCTTTTTTAATACGAAAAAAATTGAATATTCTGCTGGTAATATTAATGGTTTAATGTAACCTTTTTTAAAGTTTTCTACAAAATATTCGTTTAATATTTCCATTTGTGTAAGGTTTAAACCGTATATTTTGTGGAATTTTGGTTGGGTTTTTTTTTAAATGGTATTTCGTGGTCGAATAAATTATATTCGGGTAACCCGGTTTCGAATTTTTGGCTGAATAATCGTGTATAAATCTGGTATTTTTTTGGGATTTTGCCGTTTTTGGTCGGTACGTTCGTGTTTAGTATTATGGAATTGGATCGGTTTTAGCTTGTGGATAATCGCTTTTTTTCCGATATCGGCTCCGGGTTTGGTCGTTCTTTTCGTAGGTAAGCCATTTGTTTTATTTGGTTTATCCGTGCCTTATATTTTCTGTGTAAATTTTTATATATCGTAGGTCGTTTAATAATTAGGTGTTTTTTTTATTGGATTTGGTCGGTTGTTTAATTTATTCTGGGGTTATTTTTCCTAAACCAGGGGATTTTTAAAATTATATTTTTATCCCTTATTTCCGTAATATCCAAAATAATTTATTTCTTTCGTCCGTAATTTTTCATTTTAAGGTGTACGGTTTTTATTTCAATAATACCGTTCCCGTATAAAATTGCTTTTTTTCCACGGTTTGCAATTAATATGGTTTTTTTTATTGCCAAAATATCCGTCGTTCCGTTACGATTTTTGGTAATATATAATTATTTTGTATTTTATTATTGAAAAATATTCGTATGGGTTTTCCATTAAATCGTATATTAAGGAATATATATTCGTATTTTATTACCGTATTTTGCGTAGCGTTTAGGGTTTTTTATTCCGTTTTTATCGTCGCCGTTTAATGCCTTATACCGTTTGGCTGCTTTAGTTTTTTAATTTGTTAAACTCGCGTTTTGGGTCCTTATTTTTTTTATTTCGGGGTGCGAGGCTGTTTTTCGGTTTAATTTCGTCGAATAAATATTTAATTGGTGCAGGTATTTTACGCGTATTCGTGGGCGTTTGTTTGTTTTTTATTTTCGGGTTTTATACAATTTTGGTTATGGGTGCAGGTATTTAATATCGTTGTTTCCGTGCGTGCCAATCTTATATTTTGGTTAATATATAAATTTTGCATATATTGCGGGTGTATTCGTACTATGGAAAACCTGGTTAATTACAATATACCATAAAATATTCGTCGTGTAACGTGAAAATAACTGCTGGTTCGTCCCGTAATTTAATTTTAATTTCCCAATTAGGTAATTTTTTAATTGTGTAAATTTCGCTAATTTTTATAATTAATCGTCGTCGAGGGAAAAAATTGTGGTAAATTTTTTTGTTTAAATAAATTCCGCAATTATTTCGGAAATATTCGGCCCAAAAGACACGTGGGTGCTCCGGGTGTTTAATATTAAATATTGGGTGGTTTCCAAACGTAAAATCCGGGTTTTTTTAAGGGTTTTACCTTTATTGCACCGGATTATATTTTGGAAATTGGACTAATTAGTCGTTCCGGTATAAATCGATTTGCTTTTTAACGTATTTGTAAAAATTATTGGTTTTTTCCGCGTTATAACGGTTTAAAACTACCTTTTTTTCGTCGTTTAAACCTTTTCCTAAAACGTTATTAAAAAAATTTTCCGTTGAAAATTAGTTGGTTATTTTAATACGGTGGGTTTATCCCAATGGTTCCGTGTTGGATTTTTTTAAAACGTTCGAATTTATAAATTCGGGTAATATGGCGTTTTATCGGTGTAAATTGGTTGGTGGTTTTATATTCGTGGATATTCGGTTTCCCACTGCCAATATTCGGGTGTTTTTTGGTTTTTAAAGGTATTATTTTGCGTTTATTTTGGAATTATTGTAAATTATATAATTATCGTCGTAATAGGTAGTTTAATTTATTAAGTTGTATTAATTAAATTATGCCTGCTGGTGGTTTATAACGTTAAATCCTCGTGTTTTTTCGGATTTGCCCCTAAAATCGAAAGTAAAACCGGGGGTATTGTTTTAATTTCCAGGGCAATTTTTGGCGATATACCCTATTTTATTACATTTAAAATATTTGCCATTTTTGGGGTCCTTACGAGGTTTTTTGTGCTATGTCGCGTTAAAATTTATAAATCCGTTATACGTTTTATATAAAATGTTATATTAATGAGGCGGTTTGGGATATTGGTATTTGCGTCCGGTATTGGTTTATCGCAAAATTAATCCCCATACATTATGTTTTTCGCGTCGTTCCAGCTTTTTTTCGTATTGTCGGTTATTAATTTTAATTGCTAACTTTACGTATTTAATTAGGGTGTCGGGTCGTTTTTTTTTAACAAATTCGTTTTTAATTTTTTTTTTAAATCCCGTATAAAAACGTGCCATTAGGGTTTCGGGGCTTTATGGTAATTTGGCGGTAATTTGTCGAAATTTACTGGCATATTTAAATGCCGATTTGGTTTGGGTAAAACGCACCAATTTACGTTTAACCGTGCGTTCCTCGTTTAAATTACCGAATACTCCTTTAAAATATTTTTCGAAATTATCGTAATCGTCGAAAATACGGTTAATTTTAATTTTACGGTTTTTTTTTATGGTCCAGGTAATTTCGCAATGTGGGCTCGAATTAGGCGAACGCGTCGCCTTTTAAAAACGAGCCTGCGTAGGCAATTTTATTTGTATTATTATCGAAATTATCCTCGTTAAAATATAGGTAAGCCCGGATTTCTTTAAAAAATCCCTGTAAAATATTTATAATGCCGTTAAAAAACGTAGGCAAAAGATATTTAATGCTGTTATTATTAATTCGGTTAATTTATTCGGTTATTTATTCCTGAAATTGTCGGTTTTCGGTTTGGAGCGTCGCGACCATTTAACGCAAAACGTTAACGCTGGCCGGAACGTTAATAGTAAAAGGGGTTTAAGGGGTGGTTTTATTGGAAAATATTATTTCGGCGGTACTATTCGGTATATTTTAAAACAAAATATTAAATAGGAGCAATTAAAATATTATAATTAAAATATCGGGGTAACCTGTTTTTATAATAAAATACGGTGGGTTAAAACAATTAAGCGTTTTAATTGGTAATTGGGTATTTTTAATAATTGGGATAAAATTATAATCGTTTTTAAATAAATATTAAAATTAATTAAAATTTAATTGCTGTTAAACAATCCTAAAATCGAATTTATTTACATGGTAATAAATGCCTTTTATATAAATTGTGGTCCCGATCGCGATATGTTTAATATATTCCATAATTAATATATTACTTGTTTTGTTATGTTTAATATGCGATATATTAATTATATCCTTTTTTTGGCGATTACGTGATATTACGTGTTTTTTCCCTTATGTAATCCGGTTCCTGTCTGTCGGTAAATTTTCTGGATGAATGTCGTTAGGAGGGGTGTAACCCCATCTGGCCTCTTTGGTACCGGCCCAACTTGTCTGGTCGTAACAAATATGGTGAGAACGCTATACCTCTGTCATTTGGGTATATTCGGTCTATCTTCTATTTAAGTCGTGCGATTATAATTCAACGTTCACCGCCGGGGGAAAACTCTTTATGCGGCCCGTGCTCCCTGCTTAGTCACCCGGTCGCCGGGGCCGCAACCCCGACCCGTGTTAACTCCCTTCCTTGCGCGCGCGCGAGTGAGGCTATTCCAACAAATAATGAAATTAATTATTTATATTTTGGTAAATTATAACCAATTTTGAAATTGGAAATAAATTCCGTAATTTTTATAATTTTAAATTATATTATTAACGTTTATTTTTATAAATCGAAATTATTAACCCTTATTAATTTGCAATTGTTAGGGAAAAGAAATACCCGTTTTAATAATTTTTTACCTATTCCGTCATTTTAAAATCAGGTTACTAAATAAATTAAATAATGCGGTAACGGTATTAACGTCAAGAATTTATAGACTAACCTCCAAATTACCGTTATTAAAGGTATTATTACCCGTAATATTATTAAAATTAATAAATTTACCGTTTTTTAACGTTAATAAAAATATTAATTGTTGAATTACATGTTAAAATTAATCCACTTACGTAATTAAAGTTTTTAATTGTAGGTTTTGGGCCTGTAATTTAGCGGTTAAAATTTCGTTCGGGCTGGGTTTAGGGCCTCTATTTGGTGAAATTGGGCTTAAAAACCCCAGTATAAGGCTATTTTGTATTATAAAACAACCTAAATTTTAATTAAAAATTAATTTAACCGTTTAAAGGTAAATATTTAATTTAGGACTTTTTATAACCGTTTATTTTTTAACGATTATAAATTTATATATACTAAATATAGGGTTTATTACTATTTTTAATAATCGAATTTATTAAAAATATAGGGTTATAATCCTTAAAATCCATAAATAACAAATGCCCTAATATTTATACCAATTTAAGTGCACGTAACGAACGAAATCCGGTTCGTTAAATGGGTGCAGGATAATTTGTAGGGTAATATATATGTTAACAATAGTGGTGCTAACAGGGGATATAGGGGTAAACCCTAGGTGCGGCGTGGTAAATAACCAGTGCTAAAAGCGCTAAATGGTAGGTGGGAATACACTATAATTTTGGTATTAAAAAATAATTGAATTGGTTGGGGAGATTTTGCTTTATCTCCTTATATATTTTCCGATATCGAAATGGGGGTCCGCACGCCAAAAAAGGTTCCGGTGCCGCGAATAATTTTCCGAAAAATTATTTTGTATGGGGTTTTGAAAAAACACCCTCATTTACTAACAAACCATTTTTGGGTTCGCACGTAAAATTTAATTTGGTGAAATTCTCAACCCGGTACAGGGTAGTTAATTTATAGGTGTAGGGTGGGTATTAATTACCCGGTACAGGGTAAATAACCCCATTCGCTGACTTTTAAGTAGCTGATTCGCAGGTACAGGGTGGGTATTAAACCCAATATAGGGTAGATAACCCCACTCGCTGACCTTTGAATTACATTCCTGCATTAACAAATTAACGGAATTCCACCATTCCACCACCCCACTTCGGCACTATATAAAATGGGTTATATACAAATAAAAGTGGGCTTATTACATGCAAAATAATGCATATAATTAATAATATAATGTAACGGTTAATAGGTTAATGGGCTATTAACGAACGAATACAGGGGTTTTGGCCTTAATTCGTTAATGCAAACCTTATTTAACGCATTAAAGATTAAACCAATTATATCAACGTATATAATTTACAAAAACCACACTAAAAATTTGGGATTTGTAATATAAACGAGCGTTGTAATATTTAGAAATTAGGCCTAAATTAAACGTTAATATAACGACCCCTTATTGTAAATATAAGGGGAATAAATGTTAACGTAATATTTATAATTAATAGCTTATATAAAAACAGCAATATTTTCATTAATATTCGTGTTATAAAAATGTAATAATAATTGAATTAAAGTTTAAAATATATTTTTCCAATAATATAAAATATATTTCAAATATATTAATTATAAACCTTTTCGGGCTTACAACCTGTTAATAATAATTATATTAACAGGGGTTTAAAAGTAAATTTTAAATGTGGTTTGGTTAATAACCAGTATTAAAAACGTTGTAATAATAAAAGGAAAACCCCTGTAAAATAAAGGTTTAATTACATTTAAAATTAAAATTGGTATTTGTATTAATTGGGAAAATTTTGCTTTTTCTTTTATATATTTTCCAATATTAAAATAGGGGTTGGCACGCCAAAAAGAATTCCGGTGCCGCATATAAATTTCCGAAAAATTAATTTGTATGCGTTTATCAAAAAACAACCTTATTTGTTAACAAACCATTTTTAAATTCGCACGTAATTATTAATTAGGTGAATTTTTTTTAACCCGGTATAAAATAGCTAATTTGCAGGTGTAAAATGGGTATTAAACCCGGTATAGGGTAAATAACCCCATTTATCAACCTTTAAATTACATTTTTGCATTTAATAAATTAACGGAATTTTAACCACCCCATTTTGGCATTATATATAAAGGGTTATATATAAATAAAAATGGGCTTATTAAATGCAAAATAATGTATATAATTCACAATTAATAATTTAAAATAGCGGAAACGGTTATATAATTTTTATCGGGTTTTTTAAAAACGGCTTTAGTATTTTTTACCGTCTTTTTATTTTTCGGAACCGGCCGAGGTTTTTTATTGTCGAAATTATGGAGTTTAACGCCCATTTTCAAAAATAATAAACTTAAATAATTTATTCACCGATCTTATTATTTATTTAACTTATTAATTTTGTTACGACCACGCCGTTGTTAATTAATTACAAACTTTAATCGATTTATCTCGTTTGTAAGGAAGAATTTTCCCGTTAAAAAATTGTTCCGAATCAATGGTAATTTTTTATATCTTTTTCAACATTTTTTCAATTTGATTTTTGGTTTTTTTTATTTAGTTATTTTACCGTTTATTTTTGTTTCGTTCATTACTTTTATTTTTTAACCTGGTTTTGATTTAATTTCTGCCGCTATATTTGGTCTTTTAACGGTTTTACAATGTGCAAATATTTTATTTTATCCATGTTATTATCGCTAAAATTATTAATCGTTATTTTTTTTTAATTTTACGATTTATACCCTATTTTGGGTAGTTTAATTTATACTTCGTTAATAAACAAGTTTTCGTTGGCCGTAACGGCGTTTATTTTAGTTTTATCTCGTCTTTTAACCGTTATACCAAATATAAATATGGTTTTTTTTATAAATTAATATACGTTCGATAATTTAAAGTTTTTCTTGTAATTTTAACGTTTTAACAATTTTTCTTTCGGATTATTCAATCCGACCCTCGTTTTTAAGCCCGCAATGCTGTTTTAACGTATTTACTTACAGCCTTTAAAAAACTGGTTTGTTATTTGAAAACGAATTTAAAACGTACGAATTATTCTTTTTAAATATTACGTTTAAAAAATATAAAACTAACCGCGTACCGGCCTTAATTTCCATTACGATTATTTTTAAAAACTTTGTCGCAATAATTTTTTAATACGTTTGAAACTTGATAATTTTCGATTAAACTTTTACTTGTTAGCAAATTACGATTGAAAATATATTAATCATTACCGCGTACGGGGGCAATTTTACCGCAAACAAAAATTTTAAACTTTTATTGCCTGTCGAACATCGTTTCACCGATTTTATTTTTATTATTCGCTAACTCAAAGTTTTATAATTTGATTTATATTTATTAACTTTAAAAAGAAATCCTAATTTAATTCCGACCTTTTTACCAATTATTTACTTTTCTCCGTTTAACTTTCTAAATACAATAACGTTATATAATTTTAAACAATTTTTAAAAGCTTTTTAAATTAATATATTATAAAAATCCAAATGGTCATATATTTATTTTTCGAAATTCTTCTTATATATAATTAATAATGTTTTTTCCGTTTTTTATCGGGTTAAATTCGTTAAATTTTTAAAATTCGTCAAAAGAATCCTTCCAAACTTTTACGTTAATTTATTTTTTTAAAAATAAAAAAACGTTAAATTTAACAGTATTATATTAAAATTAATTCGTTTTTTATTATAACGTTTATTATTAACCGGTAGTCCGGTTATTACGCTTATTTTTTTTAATTTATAAAATAATTTGCCAAAACAGTTATTATTTTTTTCACGTAACGTCCGTAAATAACATTATACGCCTAATTTAAAGGTTTTAACGGATTATAACGGTTTTTTTAATATTAAACGTAAAATATTTTATTGGCTTTAAACATTCGTAAAATGACGGTATTAACCTTTTATTTTTTATTTTGCTTTTTAATATTATTTAAATAATATTGATTAATATTAAAAGGCTTTTGGTTATATTAATCGATTAATAAAAGCTTTTATAAAATAACGTAAATATATTATATATATTTTGTTTAACAGCTTAAAAAAAGTTTTTAAATGTTTTTTTCCGTTTTACACCATGATTAAAATAAATAAATCACGTATAATTGGACCGCGCGGCCAAACCCGTGACTTATTATTCAATTAATAAATTAAACGTATAAATATTTATTCCAATATTATTATTAAAAAATAATAAAATATTTTCACCTACGCCGGGGACGGCGTATATTATATATTTATTTACAATATTGGATAATTGCGCGTTTTTTTAATTGTTATATTTTATTTATTTTTTTAATAGATAATCATTTACCAATTTAAAAAGGGTGCGTATATTTATTATTAATTCAAAAATAATCGGTGTTTATTTATGGGCAAATATATAAGTGGGTAGATTACGTGTAAGATCACGTGATTTTAAAACACGTAGTAAAAAATACAATAAATCTTTATTGGATTGTAAATTGTTACAAATAAATAATTATTATGCATGAAAATACCGTTTAATTTGTTATATTTTTTCACCGATCGCAGCGATCATTCTATTCCTATCTACAAGACGATCTTTATCCCCATGATCGATTAACTCAACGCTCAAGCCCCGAATTTAATAACCCGGCTCGCGATTTCTTCCCTGGACCAGCCCTTCTCCCATGTGGCAAAAGGTTTATATGATGTGGCATCTCGTCTAGTCGTCGGAACTTTTCACCGATCAGATCAGGAATCTATAGACGGAGAGACCCATCTAAATAAAGGCTGAGCAAGTAGGAGGTGGCTGTTGTGTCTTCTCGGGCTCCCTCCCGCGCCCTCGGGGCATATATGTTTCAATTTCGCAAACATTGATGCAGTTTAAGTGTCTGTCCAAATCATTTATCGTTGCCACTCCTGGGAGCTTACATCGAATGAACCGTTCCATTTCTCTTTTTTTTATGGAATCAACACCCCTCTACTGGATCTGAGACTCGAAAATTATATCATAGCATTCATTATTTAACGTTCATGTTTATTTGGAAAGATTGACTTTGTGGTTGGTTGGCTTTGTTTCATTGTCACCAAGTGGTGCTTCATGCCTAACCTTCACTAAATCCGTGCACACTCAGTACCAAGACCAACCCATACGAAGCAGCGTGGCGCCAAATACATTACAGAGTATATTTTCTCATGTTATTAACTGCAACTGCACTTTAGTGCAGCATTAATTTTTGATTCATTTCCAATCTTGTGTTCATGCTTCTATAGCACTTGAATCTTCCTGGTGGTCCTTTACCCGCAATTTTCCAAGGTGTCCATCTAGTATACAGGAGGTCCCACTTTCTCCAAACAATTCTGATTTTCCCAAATCACAACCCCTCTTCCATGTAGCAAAATCTTCGGACCGCGTGAATACTACTTTGGTACAATGACGGCGGTAGCGAGGGTTTAGCCCCCGGATGCTGGGCATTAGGATGGTTTGATTGCGAAGACCCTCCGCGCTCAACGGCGCGAGGAGGGAGGCAGGAGGGGCATGTTGGCCGGCGAGATATGCCAGAGCACAAAGCTCAATAGCATGGCTTTTGTTCGTCGTCATCAACCATTCTAAGTGTTCTTCCCTTTAAACGAGTTGATTTCCACTTTTGCCCAGCGATAGCTAGCGTACAGGGCGGTGATCGGGGTTTTCGATCCAATTTCCGATGCTGGGGTCCTGTTGTTGCTCATCAACGCGTCCTGAACGTTGAAATACACTGACCATCTCCCAGGTGTGTTTTGATATGTCGGGCTGGCTCTTCCAGTCGATTCTCGGGGGGACATCAGAGCGCTTTACCTTAAGCGCATACATCCACCCATGATGAAAGGGAGCGTATCTGCATAGGTATTCTCCCGCGACCGCCACGCTGTCCCATGTTGCTCCCCAAGGGTCATTTAGATTGTTTTGCATATAATGGAAAGGCTCGAAGCCGTGAGGTATATATCGCGGGCAGCCTATTTTGAAGCCTCCGCATTCCCTTATCACGTCAGGATCCCGGGAATCGGAGCGATATAACCACTGTGCCATGGTAAAAGAGTTGCTCAATAAGAGGGCGGAAGCAAGAAGGAAATGGGGATACATGATTATAGGTAAAACAAAAGAGTTGCTAGAGCGAGGAATATTATAAGTGAGTGAGGAATATTTTCAGAAACATTGCAAAAGACACGAGAAATAACCACAGTTCAAGTATGTTGCGGAAGAGCAGTCTACTTATAAGAGGGATAATTGATGGAGGGAATATCCCAGTCGATGAATTCTAATATAGCCGCTAGCCCACTATAATTAGTAATTAGCAAACCGGCATACGCCGACGAAGATCTCAAAGTCGTGTTATAAAATTTATCCACATGATTAAAAATAGTTTTTAGAAAACGAGACTGGGAAAGTTACTACTGATTCTGCTCATTTTACCCAACCGATCTAAACCAATATTGTATTGGCGCGGCGTTTTGATTTGTGCTCCTGCAGTGTACCTCTCTAGGCTTCAAGCCCTCCGACGATTTTCAATCGTTATATATGAAGTCTTTGTCCTTTTGGCAAAATCAAACAAGACTCAATCTTCTTCAAGCCCACCAGAAATGCAAGCAATAGCTAACCGTGTATGTCAGTTCTCCATGATTCGTTTCTCAGTTTTGGGGAAAGAGTCAAGTGACGCAGGGGGAATCATGATTGATCTTAAACTCAGCTTTAAAGTTCACAGAACAAGCATCCTCCACCATTCATGGGTCAGACCCACCTTTGTTAGCGATTCACACCCAAACACACCAATAAGCTTAACAGCTGAAGAATTTTCGCCCTCCGGGCGCCGGTCGTCATGGCCTCACCAGAGGTCTCAAACCGCCGCGCGCGCCCGCAGAGCACGCCGCAGGCTTTGCCGCCGGGCCAGGCCGAGTCGGAACACGTATCTCTCGACACGTGCACCGCTAATGCGCCTGAGCCGGCCGGCCGCGGAAGGTACTCCAGCCTCCCGGCCCTGGCCATCAAAACACTGCAGCAGGAGCTGGAAAACGTGGAAACAGTCGGCAGCTGGCTCGAAGAGGTTTTTGCAGCCAAGCTCGAAAGCTTACAGGCCCCGGAGGACGCCGCGCTTAGGAGAATTGTTCTCGAACTTGATGATGTGATCAGCGGCTGGTTCCTCAGTCGCACCCTCCCTGAAAAAGAGCGTTCGCGCTCCCCGTCGCGTTCGCCGACCAGTTCCAGCGAAAGGCGCAGCATCTTAATTACAAGGACGGGCACGGCGTCGTCGGCCTCCAAAGGCAAAGGCACGCCCACTAACAAATCGGTCACATGGGCCGAGCGAGCCGCCACGCCACCAGCGGCGGCCCCAACGCAAATTTTAACCCCGGCCACGCGCTCGTACCCGATACGTACGACGCCCGGCAATGCACCTGACAGCTCCGCAACTCCCTCCCAATCGGGCCGGGACCGCTCCCAAGCCCCGAAACGTTTGACAGAACAGCCGTCCAACCGCATCCTGATCCGCGTAAATGACAAATTGCGGATGGTGACGAGGGAGCCATACGCGGTAACGACCAAACTGGCCGAATTGGTCTCGGTGCCACACAGTGAAATCCCAAACGCCAAGCGTACCCCCACGGGCTGGGGTGTTACGGTGGCCTCTGAGGAAACACGGCAAAAACTCCTCAACCCCAGCGCGGTCAAGGCCATTATGGACGCATTGGACGCGCGGGAAGTCACTGTCCCGACAACCTGGCACACATACGCCGTCTCTGGAGTGCCCCGAACGCTCAATTGCCTGGACGGAAGAAAGGACGTACATGATGTAATCCAGGAGGAGATTACCGTGGCAACAGGCCAGCAGCCAGTCAACTGGCATATTTCCAAGCATGGATACGACCCGCATACGGCTGAGGGCACGTGGATAGTGTCTTTCCTTCAACCCGTAAAGCCTTTTCAGCTTTTTGGAGTGTCGAAACGTGCGCGGAAGGTTGAAAAGTCACGCAAAATTACACACCACTACGATGGCTGCCAGGGATATTGCGAAATACGTCGCTGCGTACGGCAGGCGCGTTGCGGCATATGTGGTGAAGCAAAACATGCGACAGAGGAAGAGCCGTGCAAGGCAGCCCCCAAATGCGTTAACTGCCACGGCCATTTCCCATCCGGACATGAGAACTGCCCTGCCCGACCTTTGGTGGTAAATGGGAAGCTTGAACGACCTTCACAGCGTAAACTAAAGGGGATCCGCAGAATCGGACGTGCCAACCGTGCCGCGATTATCAACGACCGGGCTGAGGCGGCCCGCCGAGAGCCGGCACCTGCAATCCCGGTCCTAAGCACCTCATCGCAGCATTCGCAAACCTCGAGCTCCCGATCGAGCATCTCAAACAAAAGAGCGCGGCCATGCGAGGCGGCAGGGGCGGACATCCGCAACTTCCTGCAGGCTGAACAGGAACGCGTGCACGACGAAATCGTTTGGGCAGCCGAAATGGAGGAGGACGCAGCGGCTGCCGAACCTTGCCCCGCTGATGTGATAGACTTGGAAGCAACCCATCGATTGATATGACGAAATATTCGCTCGGCAACATGCAGCGGGAACGCCTCGACGTAGTTTGGGCCAACGTAGGCAAAAGGATGGGTGTGCATCTGAGCCTGTTGGAGTTATGCCACCAGAGAGAAGTGGACCTGGTTAACGTCCAAGAGCCATGGTGCGGGCTAAAGACGACTACACAAACGCACCCGGGCTATGATGTTTTTGCGCCAGTGGACGAATGGCACGCGAGCACTTACGAAGCCATGACTGGGTTCCGGCCCCGGGTGCTCACCTACGTCAAGAAGGGGGCAGCCCTAGGGGCCGCACAACGACGGTTACCGCAGGGCCAAAATACGCGGGACGTACTTTGGCTCGAAATTAACGGAATATTGTTTATTAACGTATATAGGGCTCCGGGTATTGAGGCCGCGCTGGAAATGGTATGCAATACCGTGCCAAATGGACCCACGGTGATAGGCGGCGATTTTAACGTAGCGGCTGCTGCATACCAGCCAGGCCGCACAGACGCACGCGGAGGGGATCAACTGACGGCATGGGCGCAAGCCCAGGGCATGCATTTTACAGGAAATATCGGCGTGCCCACCCACCGCGACGGGGGTTTACTGGATATGGTTTTTTCCAACCTCCCCAGCACGGTAACTGTGGTTGACAGCAGTCTTTACACAGGCTCCGACCACGAATCTCTTTATACCACGCTGCGGACGCGCGGCGCCCCCCGCCCGGAGGCGGTCAACGTCTCAGTTAGGGACGACCGGCTACCAAAGTTCGCGGAGCTACTTGCTTTTGGCATGCAAGATATGCCGGACCCGGGATCCGCGGCCGATGGCTACGCATTGGACGCGTGGGTAGCTGAATTTACAACTTTATGGGAGCAAGTGACGTGGGTCGTGGGTACGCCGGCGGGAAAAAGGGGCAGCTCGGCTCCTTGGTGGACCGAAAACTGCCAGCGGCTCTGGGTCGAATTCCAGCGGGTTAAACGGAGCGCTGTAAATAGGGCAGACGCCTCTGCCGAGGAGAAAGCTTACACGAAAGGGGTGCGGGCCGCGAAGCGGGATTACTGGAGGCACCGGATTGACCAACTGCGCGACGATAAGGATTTGTGGAACATGGTGGGCTGGCTGGGAGCCGGACCACGCCTCCGGTCCCCGCCGCTGGTTATTAACGGCGAGCAAGTGAGCGAGCCCTTAGCAAAAGCGGAAGCACTGCAGCGGGAGGTGCTTGGCCGATTTTCGGCGGAGGATGACCTGCAGGGAGACCCCTTGGAGGCCTGGTCGGCGGACGAGGCTAAAATCCCTTGGGACACCCAGGTGAGTGCGGAAGAGGCGGAGCGCTCCTGCATTGGGGTTACGAGCACGTCCCCGGGCATCGACGGAACGACCGTCCGGCTACTAAAAGCCGGATGGGCTTCGTTGGCCGAGCCGGTGCGCAGGCTCTACCAACGTTGCCTGGAACTCGGACATTTCCCAGCGCCTTGGAAGAAGGCCGAGGTCGCGATGCTACCGAAAACGGGGAAGAAAGACCGGAGCAGCGTTCGATCCTGGCGGCCTATAGCCCTCCTCTCCTGCATCGGAAAAGGCCTCGAAAGGCTCGTTGCACGCCGGATAGCTTGGGCCATACACGACAACGGGCTCCTTAGCTGCACCCACGGCGGTGCCCTACCCAAGCGATCGGCGACGGATCTGGTTTGTGCCCTCGCCCACGATATCGAGCAGGCTTTAGCTCGCGGGGAGGAAGTTACCCTTGTCGCATGCGACGTCCAAGGCGCCTTCGACGCCCTCCTCCATGGGCGATTAATACGGAAAATGCGGAGCCTCGGGTTTAGTAAAATGCTCCTCAGGTTCGTGATTAACTTTTTAAGCGGCCGCCAGGCCCGAGTCCGGCTGGAGGGTACGACCACGGGCTTTAGGCGGCTTGGGTGCGGCACCCCGCAAGGGTCTCCCCTTTCCCCGATCCTATATATGCTATATTTGGCGTACCTCGTCAAAAACGGTGCGAAGTGGCGGCTGGCATACGCAGACGACGTGCTTACATGGAAATCGTCACCCTCGTTGGAGGAGAACGTACGTTGGCTGGAAGATAAACTCCGGGATATGCACGAAATTGCGGCGGAAGAGAAAATCCATTTTGCAGCGGAAAAGACAGAGGTGATCCATATCACTAAGAAAAGGCACAGTCGCAACCCGGAAATCCGGATTAATGGTAGAACGGTTACCCCGGTCCAACTACCGGGCGGTCGACGCGGACAAAGCGCCTCCGGGGCCGAGCGTTACCCGGGCATGCGTTGGCTTGGCTTTTGGTTCAGCCGACGGCTAGACGGGCGCCGCCACGTGGCCGAAAGGGCTGCCAAAGCAATGGCGGTCGCTGCTCACCTCAAAAGCTTTGGGGCAGTAAAATACGGACCGCCTGCGGCTGCACTTCGCAAGGCAGCGGTGGCATGCGTGGGTTCATCGGCCACCTACGCAGCCGAGGCATGGTACAACCCAGCGCATAAGCAAAGAGGACTCCTCAAAGCACTGAACAAACCGCTGGTTTTAGCGGCACGGGCAATCCTCCCGGCGTATAAAACCACCCCCTCGTCCACTGTTCTCAGGGACGCAGGATTACCCTCGGCCCGCGTCGCGCTGGCCTACACCCGCCTGAAATACGGCGCCCGACTAAGGCTCGCGGACAAGGGGCACCCCCTTGTCAGCCGCCTGCGTGAAACACCTCGTGCCCGCAACTCGGGCCATTCGGCCACGACCCTGCAAACGGCTGCACAACTTCTCCCGCGGATCCGGAGACTAGAGTTGCGCGCACCTCGCAATGCCCCGGATTCTCGCACTGACCCCACCGGAGGAGTCCCAAAAGAGGAAGCGGCCCGCCGCTTTATGGAATGGCTGGACATGGTATCACCTGACGATATCGTGGTATATACGGACGGTTCGGAAAAACACGAAAATAACTGCGTCCAAATAGGGTACGGATGGGCCGCTTTTAGGGCGGGCCTGGAATTTGCCGCAGGCTCCGCATCTATTACGCCGGAAAGCCACGTTTTCGACGCCGAGGCGATTGGCGCCCTAAGAGGGCTACAGGCGGCAGCCAGGGCCCAGCCAGGCGCCCGGATCTGGATTGGTGTGGACAGCACCTCGGTTATTTGGGGTCTTAGAGGCGACGCGCCGCGCTCGTCCCAATGGGCCTTTTTGGAATTCCATAACCTTGTCGATCTACTCCGAAAACAAGGTACCGAGGTTCGGGTCCGTTGGTGCCCTGGGCACCAGGGAATCCCGGGAAACGACCGGGCTGACGAGCTGGCCAAGGCCGGCTCCGCCGGACCGCCGGACCCAGACCCGAGGGCTCAGCAAACCACGTATAGCGGTGCCGGCACGGTCCTTAGAGCCATCCTTTCGAATATAGAAAAGGACTGGTGGCGTAAAGAACTCTGTGAACGGTCCCCCGCATATAGGGAATGGAAATTCCAATACACACCGAGAAAGGAGCCCGAGGAACTGCGTTTGCCAAGACCCCTACTGGGCCATTATTTGGCCATGAGGACCGGCCACGGCGATTTCAAAGCCTACCATGACCGTTTCAACCACCAGGATGCAAACACCTCGTGTGCCTGGTGCTGGAAGCGGACCTCCCCTGAACACCCGGTGCATTGCCGCTTTTCGCGGGCGGTGTGGAGAAACTGGCCGTGGCCTGACAACGACCGGCCGGTCGGGCCGCCAGACCGCGCCCAACGCCGCAAATTCTTCCAGACAAGCCTCGGGCAACCGAAAAGCTTTGAGGCGTTTTCGATAGCCACCAACTATTTCAGCGCCCGCCCCAGAGCGGCCCGCCAGCGCCCCGCGCGCCACGAACGCACTTTACGCCTAGGGACACCGATCGTAAGCGACTCGAACTCTGACGAGGAATAGATTTATTGCCTTTTCACCCACACCTCACGGCACAAGCCGTCAGACGAACCCTCCGTACACCTTAGGCACGGGGTCGCGTCAGTGAACTAACCCCCTGAGCAGGACCGGGCCCGAACCCGGTCAGGCACGATCCGCCTCTGCCCTCCTTGTTTTCCCCCTGTGTAAATAAAGAAGATAGAACGCGCGCCGAGATACCCCTCGGGAGGTTGCTAACGGCCGGCTAACAAGCCGGGCCGAGCCCGGCGTTAACTAATACTACTACTACTACTACTACTAAAGTTCACAGAAATCACCGGAAATTTCTGGGTCTATAGCTTCCAAATTGAGCTCATCACTGAGTTAGTCAGGTGTAAGACCTGGGCTCCTGCCCGGCTGCGGTGGGTCTCAAAGAGAGACAAACTTGTTCATGTATTCACTGCGGAAATTTAATCGAATATTTACTCTCCGAGAGCTTTGTCGAGGAAGGGATTATATATAGTAGCTAATGCCTTTTATCCAGGGCCTATGTTATGTACATGCATTTAGTTAGACATGCATAGGTATATTTATATATGTCCCCCGGGATATCACTAGCTCGACTCTGGTTGTTCTGGGGTCCACCATCGTCACTTCGTACGCGCAAATCACATAACCCAAATGTTTATAATAGCCACGCTTTCTCAAGTTCTTACTGCTGACTCTTCTTCAGTCAATCCTCTTGTTCTTTGCAGCTGAAATCAGGCTTGAGCTTTGTCATTTTTTCTGTCCCCCTCGGTTGAGATCTATTTGGCAATTTGCTCCTAGTTATTTAAGCTTGCCAGCAACACAATGCAGCCGCTGGAGCTTTTGAAGACCCTGGCTGTTGTGGCTTCCATCGTGCCCGCCGTGGTCGCTCTTCCCATAAACCAACGTTTTGATAACTAGAGGCCTTGATGCACCAGCTTCTTCTACCCTTTTGGAGCCTCGAGGAAACCGCTATACAGACAGGTATTGTATATCCTTGATCTTTTGAAGTACTGGCCGAGGCCAACAAATCCATCCGAAGGAAAGAATTTATCGAGGGCTAGGGCTTTTTGGCTAACGGTCGAGTATCACCCAACAGACCTTTGCAAATGCGCAGACTGCGAGAAGGATGGAGTTCCTGTCACTGTCCATCAATGTCAAAGAATGGGAGGCTGGAACAGCGAAGACTACGATCAAAAGGCCAGAGAAGCCGAAGATGCTAAGATCTTGAAAGATTCGCTTGAATTCCTCGCTGAAATAAAGGCTTTTCAACAGGAACAACGACGTAAAAAGGTTCCCGGATGGTAGCAATGACAAATGACGTTCTACCCAGGCGTGCATTGGGCAAAGGAAGGGGATGGAGAAAGGGCGATTCATTCACATGCACCGACTCGTGATAGATAGCATGCGCTATGCTGCCAATTTTATAAACAATCAAGACGACTCATGAGGCAAATCCATGCGTGTTATAATGGGCTATTGATGGAGGCGGCAAAGTGGGACGAACGACTTCCTGGCGGTAAAACCCTGACCACGGACCCTGGCAAGCCTGGATCCCGGTCCCACCGAGATTCCTATCACCCGGAGTAAAATGACTCTGTCTGCAGGGGTCCACGCTGAAACAGTGCTTTTCACAACTACAAACCAACACGCCTTGGCGTTGTAGTTGTGTTGTAGTTGTGAGAACCAACAACTCTAGGCATTGAAGTAAGGCACACAAAAAAGAAATTTGTGATTTCTCATGTTGGAATGAAGAAGAAGGAGGCTTCTTCGAGAGAATATCTCTCCCTCCATGCAAAGATGGGACGCTCTGCTCGTCATGGCTTTTTTTTTTTCATCGAAGGATAAAGTAATGGCGTTGCTATGTATTGGTGGAACGAGAATAATAGCCAAATCTTGAAATATGTTAGATGCGTGAGGCTGATTTGGCCTATGAAAATATTTGCACCTACAATTTGAGGTTATGAAACTCGTATTTGCTACTTACCCCTTGCAGGCCTTCCGCTGCCGCTTGCGCCCTGAACGGTCTGCTGGTACTGGCTTGGTTCGCAGTCTACGAGATTCGAACTATAAGTCTATAATCCATGGCAAAGCCACCCTTATCGCTAAGCATGGGACCCCTATTGCATTCGAATTATCATATTGTGAGGCGCAAAACCCACCTCGACCCTAGATGGAGTCATGTCTTGATGGATTTTCGAACCGAAGGTCCGGCAGTCTCTAGGCAGCCCTCGGGAGTTCATTGACCCTAGATGCGATTCAAAACACCAGGCAAATGAGCTTCGCTCAAAGTACTCCAAGAGCTGGGTGTACTCAAAAGTCTAAGAATATGTCTCTCATCAAAACGGATCATGGGCTAGAGTTGAATGTCGTTCCGCTGTTCCTAAAGCTCTCGTGGATACTCCAATCAGCATAGGGAAACGGATATGGTTATGGACGAACTCAGGGTGGCCGTCGTGAAAGGGTAGATGGCGGTGTTTGAGATCTCGCTTGTTCGGCTGATATGCGACCTCGGCACATCTGGAAAGCCAGATAGCGCCCAGGGAGGACTGGCCACCAGGAATGCTGCAACTTCATCAAATCTCAGCTCCAAAACGGAGAAATCAAAAATGCTAGGTGAAAACGTGAGCTTCGAAATGGACGCTTGGGCATGGGTCCATGTCAATAAGGCGGTTCGAACCCATCCAACATTTGCTCTGAGGTCGGATTTGATTGGATTGGCGCCATCCAAGAAGCATAAGAATGCACTAAACTTCCTTGGAGTACTCTTCGGATTCTTCACCTCTCCAACGCCGCGGCTTCGGGTGGTGTTGAGCTGGTTGACTTGATCCGGGAAGCCCCCAAGATCTACCAAGTGCATCTGGAGAATGTTCAATTGCATTCTATCGAGGATTTGGACCGAGCGAAGCCTTTTACAAGTTCCGGGTTGGGCTTGGGTGCTTGAGGCACTCAGGGAGGAGGCGCCTCGTCGGCAGGAGAATGCCTTCAGAGGCTTGGACTTGAGCGAAAACTGGGAATCGAAGTGCTTTCCATAATTAGGGTGAAGGGTGTTTTTCTGAAAGACATAATTGACAGGGACCCGAACTTCTTCCGGCTGGCGCTTGTCACCAGTTATTTCACGGACAAGGTGGATGGAACTGGCTTTACTGCTGTGGAGAACTACATAACGGCGTTCCAAGGACGTTAATCATTTGGTTGAAGCTGAGCGTTCATGTCTAGTCCCCCGAGTCCCCGCCGCATAATCCCCCGATTTGAGGCTTAGTTATCACAATGGCACACACCACCGAGAGCTTGATTTCCTTCGCTATTAACTTTACTTTTTCTTGCTGTATTTTCTCGACAGGTTCTATCTTCTTCTTTTTCTTCTTTTAGCCAGACTGGACTTGGCCATATGTGACGCTACATTCTGAAAACACGGCAAGTAGCCACTCATAATTTGCTGTTAGCCTGTTACGTCTCCGGTGACATGTGTTAGATAATAGCTACTGCATCCTAGCTTGGATATGGAAGAGGGAAAACTCACGATCTGGCCTAGTCTCGGATTGGGAATTATCACTTATTAAACCTAACGGTTGGACTTGCTGCAGTATTCTAGATTACCCAAGACCAAGCTCTATCTCGCCGCCAGCTCCTGACGCATTTGAGGAGTTTCCAACTCATAAAACACTCTAGACCCCTGGAGCTCCTGCGCATTGCACATGGTAGACAGCTCATGAACGCTGCTAACCGTAGCCACTTCTTGTGGTTTGTCGGTCAGGGCCATCTCAGAGACTGTCTGATACTTGAGGTTAGACGCATCAAGTCCAGGTGAGGAGGCCTGATCATCCTCGCGCTGGGATGTTTGAAGTCGTCGGCGTCGGACGATAACAAAGCCAAGGGCAGCAAGCAGCGCAAGAAAGACCACCCCGCCCACGACACCTCCGGCGATGGCGCCAATGTTGGACCCGCCGCTTTGGTTTTCGCTTACGGCTCCTTCGTTTGTATTGCCGTTCTCCTTGTTTCCGGAAGTCGAGTCGTCTTGACCGCCACTGGAGCCGTTGTCGGTGTTGCCCGTGGCCAAGCTGTCGGCGTTTATCGACGAGAAGAGTTTCTTGGTTTCCTCGTTGTCCCATTTGACTGTTGACAGCCCTCTTTGTCCGGAGTGAAACGAGTCAGCGCTGCGAAGAATATCCCATAGAGGCGCCTGGGGTAAAACTCACCCGTTTTTATACCAATCCTTGACAATCTTGAGAGACTCATACGCTCGGGCAGCAGGATCGTACCTATCCAGCCACTCAAGCGCAGTCATGTCAAATACGCCAATCCCCTTGGTCCAAGGGTCCGTGGTCCTCCAGGACTCACCCCCAAACCCGTCCTCGTACCCTCCGACGTTGACCATCAGGCGCTTCCCCGGGATGGCGTTGCAGGTGTGGCCCTGCCGGCGGTGCTCAGGGTTCTTGGAATAGTCGACCTTGAACCACCGGAAGCCGGGCACCGTGAGTATGTGCAGGTCCGCAAAGCCCTGGTTCTCGCTGACCTTGAGCGCACTCGCGCCGCCGTACACGAATATCTCGTAGCTACCCGCGTCGCCCGAGCGCGCGGCAACGATGCAGTGGCGCACCCTGGGCTGCGGCGCCTCCCCCGTCGACATTTGCGAGTGCCAGCGCCGGCCGTCGTAAAAAGTGACGTTCTGAAAGTCGATCGGCGTCGTCTCGGACATGTCTCTGCTCGTGATGGCCGCCCCGCCCATGAAGAAGGCGAGCCCAGTCGCTTTGTCGTCCGCGCTTCCTGGTGCGCCCAGCCCGCGGAGACACACGGCCCTGCCCATCTGGAACGTTCCAAACGGCGGATGCACGAGGGCGGTCTCGTTGGTCCAGGACTTGGAGGCGATGTCGTACTTGATCAGCCCGGGGACGGGCGTCAGGCCGCCCTGCCGGATCCGAAAGTCGGTCCTTTCGCTGCTGAAGCCGCCAAAGGTATAGCCGAAGCCCCCGCAGCCCACCCCGGACGGGCCCGCCACGCGCACGATGGACTGCGGCTTGGGAAGCTCCTCGTGGGCCCAGGAGCCCCCGCCTTTGCCGTCGGCGGTGAAGATGCGCAGGCGTGGATTCCTGGCTTCGTCCGTCACAATCGTGTAGCCTCGCTCGCCACCCCAGATGTACATTTTGGTGGCGTCGGTCGAGTCGCTGCCTGCGTCGGTCCAGACAGAGGCATGGTTCATGGAAGACTCGTTTTCGACGGGGGTCTCTTTGAAGACCACCGTTTTGTTCGTCCATGGCTGATCGAGGGGTATGGAAAACGTGCTATTGACTTTTTGCCAGTTGGGGATGGAAGTGTTAGACAGTTTAAAGAGTGAGAGAGAGAGAGAGAGAGAGAGAGAGAGAGAGAGAGAGAGAGAGAGACAGAGAGACTTTCTGGGAATGCATTTCGGTAAACGGGAAAATACTCACCTGTTCTGGAAGGCCATGGCTCTTCGACTTTGCCGTCTACAAGCTGTGATACCTCGCCTCCATCGAGGTACAGGTAGTTTCCTACCACGGCAGCTGAAGTTTTTATTCAGGCTATTGTTAACATGGATACCTTCCACTCCTCTCGTAAACTCTGTGTTACGTTTCACCTACCCACATGGTTTCCGCGGCGCGTAAATGCGCTGTCAGAGACCTCTTGCGCCCATGTCTGCGAGAACAGAGAGCCTAGACTGGCAAGAATCACCAATGCATTCTGGTGTAACGCCATCGTCGTCACAGAACTGGGCAACTCTTAGCTGGCAATTTTTAAAAAAAAAAAAATTGCATCCGCGAGTTCAAGTTTTCCACCTAACAAAACAAGCCAACAAAATCACGAGGGTCGACGAGAATATTGCCTATGGGGGTTGGGTGAGAGCAATTGTAGATTATGGTAGAACACAGGGGTCCGCGGTACCGCGAAACACCCTTGTCCTTAATTTAGCATTTTTGGTATGGTTAATTGCCAGCCTTACCGGGTGCTCTCACCTACAAAGTAAGACGTTGCCATTGCGACTCCTCCCAAATGAAATGAAATGGTGGACGCCAAGCTCATCAGAGGAACCAAAAGTTTCCCGGCTAAGCGCCGGACCATGGAATACAGGCTTATGAATGGGGCCTTACCCAGTAAAACTTTCCACCCGGGTGGATAGCGGCCCACTGCAAGGCAAGACAAGATTGCGCATTTGCCAACAGTGCCCGGAGAAAGCACAGCCTACTGGGCTCCTCTGTACGCGCCCGGGGGGAGAGATCCACCCCGACCTGCAAGATAAGGCCGATCGAACAGCCTGACCTGCGACCCCGACTAAAACTTTGGTTCGTTCCTGAGATGAGTGAGGCCTTGTTTCGACTGCCGAATGGCACTACAATTTTGAAGCATAAATTCTTTCCATCACCTATTGGCCGATTGCGTTTCATGCGCGAATATGGTCAGTCTAGATCATATTTTTGGGTTCGGTTTAGAGATTTGCAGCCAGTGAAGACTCTTCCAAGCCTTCACTGCGAGGAATCTGATGAAATATGCGCAGCATGGGATCTACTGTACTGCATCATGGGTATAGATAACGTGTAAGTGGTATCAATCGTTCAATCGCTCAATTCGCTAAACAAGATGCAGCAAGCCAATATCACAGTAAAATACAACAAAAGATCAAAACCATCTTGTTTTCCCAGACCCTCATTTCAAGTAATTAACAAAAGAAACCAAAAGATTGTCGAGATGGAAATGTAAACGGTCCAAAACTGCAACACCATGGGACATCGTTCCACGGCAGACATCTCAAATACCATGACGACCCAGCGCCTTTCCACGCTTCGACACCTCACGCGCGCCCTGCTCCTTGATCCTCGCCAGCCTGGCCTGCTCCTTGGCCTCCCTCTCGAGGGCAAGGATCTGGTCCCTGGCGTCGCGGACTTCCCGCCTGGCGATGTCGAGGGCACGGTCCGCCTGGCGCTCGGCCTCCTCGGCGCCCATGATGCGCTCGCGGGCGGCCAGGATGCTCGGGTCCGTGGTGTCGCCGTGGTGGCGGCGGGACAGCAGGGTGGAGCGGCGGCGCGGCGGGCTGGCCGACGTCGAGGCTGTGCTCATGCTGCTGACGCTGTTGGTGTCGACGGAACGCCGGCGCCGGTTGAAGAGCCCGCCCCTCTCACGGCTCGCCGGGCTGCTATTGTGCGCGGCCATGGGAGCTGGGGCGGGGGCTGATGTGCGCCGCGTGGTCGGTACGGGCGACACGGAACGCTTGCGGCCAAAGAGGCCCCGGCGTTCTTGGTGGACGGGCTCTTGGACGACTACCTCCTCCTTGGGTGGCTCGTGGCGGGAGAAGAGAGGCATTTTGGTGGGGTGTGTTTGGTTGGTTTTGATCTAGGTGTGTTAAAGGGGGTATTATTATGATAGGCTACTGAGCTGGGCAAAGCGATAGTGGGCTTGCCAAGTAGAGTTTTGGAATGCTTGTCTTGTTAATGATGAGTTCTGGTGAGTATGGAGAAACGACCGACCCAGCTTGCCGATTTTCCGGGCGAGGTCCCCTATTTCACTTGTTTCTTGGAAAGCTTGGTCTCTGCCATCATTCGCTTGGGATTGCCGACGATACTTTCTACATTGGTTACACCAAATTCGTCATTGTTTTGCTCCTAGCCTTGATACTTTACTTTGATTACAGAGTTGGGAAAGGATCCTAGTGATGTCAATTTTCTGTTTCGTACAGCTGAGGGGAAAAGGGAGTTTTGGAGGTGATCAGCATCGATCCTTGCTTTTCCGGTTGTAGCCAGCCAATGGGCTGATACACCAAAATGTCAGTGACGCACTCTGGCAATTGTTCAGGGTCTAAAGGGACCAACGGGACGCCAGCGATGATATGCAGGGTCTTGGGATTGGTTGCATGAATGGTTTAAGACGGGGAGAGAGAATAAAAAAAGTAGCGCTGATGGCTGGGGTCCTCTCACAATTGATGGTAGAGCTTATGGTCGGTATTGATGGCAGGCAGTCAGACTGATTGCATCATCGTCAGGACCAAACCACGCCGTGAAGGAGGGTATGAGCGTGAGCTAGCTGAGCTGAGCCACGCCAAATAAATATCGATTGATGCAGCCATTTCGGCATGTGGCTGTTTAGCGTGTAATCCAGACAGGCTAGGTCGTGTCTGGTTTAGCTGGCTGGATGATTGAGTATGTGCTGGTATCAACATCTTCCGAAGGGGCTTTCAGTGTAGGAAACAAGAATATAAAGAAGACAAGAAGAGTTAATTTCGGAAAAAGGGCTTGAGAATCAATGCGCCATGAATCAATGGGTGATCAAGATGGCAGTTCGTCATCGTCAGGTGACCAAAACACACCCATGGACGATACGGACAACCCAATTTCGGATATTGACGACCAAATTCCACGGGAGATTTCTGCGAGTAGGTTATCATTGAAGTTGCACATGTGCAAAAATTCAGCCAAGTAACATTGTTATATTCACCCAAGGAGTGGACGCATAGGCCTTAAACAGGTGAACGATCTTGGACCCGGAGAGATTTGATGCAGGATCATAGGTTGCCAACAGGACGAATGTCGGAGGTGTTATGAGTGGAAGGACTTGCACTGGAGACTCAGAGTCGAGGAGAAGGGTCTTAATTTCTCGGTGAGGTATACACAGCGCTAGGTAAATTGTGAGATCAGCCTTTCGGCAGATGACTTTGAAGCGCCGCTATTTTCGAATCGCTTGCTGCTGCAGAAACGTTTCTGCTGAGGCTTGTTTTGCAGCGGAGAATGGGGAAGGAGTGGTGGGTCTGACAAGGGCGCGCACAGACCATAGTTTGTTCTTGACTCGAATCAAGCTTCTGCACGTGACTGATGCGCAATGGATTGAGGTCGAGATCGCGTCAGGAATTTTTTCGTAGCGTCTGGCGCGCGTGCAATTCCACAGCGCCATCAATGGTCTATTGCTCCAACTAACGTCAGCCAGTGTGGCAAACCTCCCAACTGTTTGATATACAACAGCTATCTTTGCGATTGATGCGACTCAATTCAAACGATTGACACCGGCCACTCACCAACCTTTAATTTTTAAACACGCGTAGCTGGACAATCCCTATACTCCCGCCCTAGAACTCCCAATCAGCCCATCATGGCGTCGAGATCTCGCTCGCCAATCTCAGATCGAGGCTCACGGGCAAATAGACACCGCCGCTCGCCCTCCCGCGGTCGCTCGCGTACACCTTCACACTCTCGCTCGCCATCGCCCCGCCGCAATGGCCGATCACGACCTGCCGACAGTCGCAGCCGGAGCAGAAGTCGAAGCCGCACACGAAGCCGCACCCGTACCCGAAGCCCGTCTGCCGGTCGCAGTCCCAGTCGTGGCCGAGATGTCAGGATGAGGAGTCGCACTAGGAGTGTGTCGGCCAGCCCGGCGCCACGCAGTACCAAGGTGAGGCGAGGTTGATTTCGGCACATGTCCGCGTCGTTGACGGCGCGCTTACGTCTGAAGAGAAAGATGACATACTGACGAGAATGCTACGCAGATTGTTATTGAAAGGCTCACAAAGAACGTTACCGAGGATCACTTGCGAGACATATTTGGCCAGTACGGCGAGATTCGTGATCTTGATTTACCCATAAACAGACGTGAGTTTACACAGTTACCCCGAGACTTTCACCTGTTCATTCTCCGAAGCTGACAACAAGGCAATATCATTGTAAACAGAGGGCACGAATCGCGGTACAGCATACATCCTCTACGTGCAGGAGCCCGATGCCGAGTCGGCCATTGCCCACATGCACGAGGGCCAGATCGACGGAGCCACCGTCAACGTGTCCATAGTCCTGCCGCGCCGCAAGTTCTCCCCCGAGCCACCAGGAGCTCGCCGCGGAAACCCGCACATCGACCCTCGTCACATAGCACAGGCCGCCCGAGTGGGTGGACTCGCCTCTACCGCTGCCGCAGGTGGCTCCGGTGGCTTCAGGGGATCAAGGGGACGAGGAGGCGGCGGCGGCGGGCCACCAGCCGGACCTCGTGGAGGTCGCAACAATGACGTCTACAGGCCTTCTTCGAGGAGCAAGTCTCCAGATGCGGGACGTGCGGGCGGTTATAGAAGCCGGTCGCCTGGATCACCATACTCCAACAGGTCTGACTCAAGGTCGAGGAGGCGTGGGGGTGGAGGTGCTAGGAGGGATGCAGGTGGTGATGATTATGGAAGGCGGCGAAGCCCTAGCAGGGATAGCTACAGCAGCTACGGTGGCAGGCGGAGCAGGTCGCGTTCACAGAGTCGGGGCCGTGGCGGTCGAAGCTACCGCTAAGATGTTTGGGTATCATGACCGGGACTAGTCGGTTTTATTCGGTCAAAACCAACACTTTAACTGAGGTTGGCCTAAGTACGTGGGTACGCGAGGCAGCTTTTTTCCAGAACTTTCACGGTGATGGGTACCTTCTCAGGTAAAAAGGAAAGAAATGAAACCTCAACGCAAGGAGTTTCTCGTCAGATGCGACATTGGGGTTTTGCAGGAGCCAGAGCTGGCTAAAATGCCTAGTTCCTTACCCATCAGCACTGAAGTAAGGGGCATTTCTTCGATCCAATCAAAACTCCTAGTATAAGATTAAAAATTTAATGGATGGCAACGCTCATGCTACCAAGCTTAGGGTCGGGCAGTTGGGTGAATGAGAAGGATCAAATGAGATATAAGCGCTAATCACGGTGGATGTGAGGAGGACAAATCACTCAGAATACAACTGCGGAGATAGTTCTGAATTTACCTAGCGAAAGGCCAACGGTTCTCATTGAATATCAAGCATAAATCCGAATGTAAATCCGGAGGCTGGTCCCACTATATGACCATTTAAGCAAGGACAAAGTCCATCCACTGTGCCAGACATGAGGCAGACAGCAATGGTCTGTAGGGTAAGGTAGACCTACCTACCTAAGGTAACTACCTAGGTATGCATGCTTGGGTTCTGGTTGCTGGTGGGTGGGGCCAGCCGTTGCTGCTCCGTAGGGCTGAAAGTTGCGACAGGCGGGGATGGGGGCGGCAGCTTCATCCTTGCAGGGCCAGAACTACAGTACCGCCACGTACAGTACAGTACAATACCTAAATTTTTGAGCGGCAAAGAATCTAAGGATTTTATGATTCCGAACCACTTTTTTTTTTTTTTTTTTACTTTTTTTTAGCCTCGCTGTGCCTGGCCTAGTGAATTTCAATAGGGTGCAATGCCCCTCACGCAAACAGGACTTCGACAGAAGGATTTTCAATTAGGGCGCCATGTCAGGTACATGAGGAACACGCAGCCTTTACTAGACTCGACCAGGCCTAGATCGCCAAGTTTGGTCCATAGGATTTTGACATTCATGGCAAACCCAACCTAGGTAAAAATACCTAAGGTACCTACTTGGGGGCTGTTCTAGCCACAATTTACTCTGCCAGGTACACCCCGTCTTGCTGAATCCTACTTCTTTGTTCATCGCAGAGCCGCTCCACACAAAGGAGTAGGAGCCCAGCGTCTCAAGTACCACGCAAAAGATTGATGGACTTTTCTTATCGCTTTTTGTTTTCGCCTTCGTTCACGATATTATGTTGTTTTCGACTGAGCCGCATCACCAGGCTCACCTTGCTTCATTCCTTTATTCTTTTTTTTTTATTGTCGACGGCGACTCCGATGGAGAAGACATCTCGTTCTCAGCAGTCCAACAAAACAATGTTCCCGGTCCTTGCTCTCGACAGACTTGCAGTCATTAAATTGAGATTGCCAATCCCATAGATGTACCTGCATTGCCATCCGGACGCCCAGTACGGAAATTCCCACTTCCTTGACGGGCCGGTCGGCTAACCTTTAACCACATGTCTTGCGCGGCTACGTACATGATCGAGGTAGCACCAAATCTAACTGTTGCATTCTCGCTAACGACTGGCCTGTCAATCGACGACTTGCACGCGTACCTTGAAACATCGGATCCTTTTTTGTAACCTTCTTTGTATTCCAAGCGTGACTCTTTTGTGACTGGTGATCTGTCATCGGGCTGGGTAACTCTATCAAAAACTGCTTACCCCTTCTTTATCATATTGATTCATTCAATCCGGACCTTGCCGGCATGACATCATCCAGCAGTTGCAGCTGAGGACAATCGACCAAAGATTGTGCCACAAAGTCGTATCAACCCCACACGGGAAAAAGTCAAAGAGGCGCATCGAAAAACTAGATTGCTGGAGCTGGTGTCGATTCCTTGGTCGGGCTGTTTCCCCCCAATATCGATAATCAACATAGCCACCAAGATGATATGCGCGTCAACAATGCACATTTCAATGTCCTGTGGCTTTTGGAACGCTTTTCTGTCACAGACTGCCGCTTGTTTTTGCCCTCGAAGACTTCTAACCCTCTATCTCATTCAATAAAGGCATACATGAGGAGAATAGTCCGGTGCTACAAGCTTCCGCATATCATCTCAGATAAGGCCACGAACCGTTACTGCCGTTGGTCCTCTGTCGGCCATGTGTCGATTCTTGTGTTTCTCCGTTTCATTTGTCTCACTTTATTCATACCGGATATACTTCCGACTTTGGCGGGAACCGAGGATGGTCCCGCCAAGGCGCGTTTTTTTTGTGATGCGAATATTTCAGTCTTGTCCTCGTTTTTGCTACCCGAAAGTCAGCCCTGTCCCACTGCAACCCTGCGAGTATACTGGTATGCATTTCGTTTAGACTAGTCTAGTAAGCGCACACCTGTGCCCAGCCAGCCACTAGACTACGAAACAAAGTACCTTGCGTTTTCTATTCCACTCTGAACCCCAAAGCCTACCACAGCAACTTTGTTATCCATCCCGCTGACATGTGGAAACATCATTTCCCATGTGGGGGCGTAGGAATGCCTGCTTACAGTTCGATATATGGACACCTCATCCACTGCTTTATCTCGGGAAGACTAAAGTCTATGGCAAATCGGCGTGTCCCGATTGTCGTACAAAATCTTTGCAGCTATTTCGAGATTAGACTTTCTCGGGGCGACCAGCTTCGACTTCCCGCGTGACATTAGGCATTACGCCTCAGGATATGAGGCCTCTCCCTATTACGTTCGATGTATGTCTGCCTTGCTTCCTCGCGAAGGCTTGGAGATACGCGCCTTGCTAAAGGGTCCACCGTCTCTCGCACCAAGTGGTGTATAATCGATGTCCTCCTTTGCTCACCCCAGATGACGAGGGGGGACTGCAACCTTCTTCGGCCGTATTCGTGCCTCACCCTTACCTTGCCAGATGTAAAATCAGGCCTTGGAGTCACCATTGGCAGTGTTCACCACGTCTGGGGTGGTTTGTATCACCTAGATACTTTGGTCTAACCGGGACCTAACATCTCTTGTCCTTTCTTGTCCCTTTTCGTGTTTTTTCTTTTGTCTTTTTCTGGGGGCGCTGTCGCCATGATGGCGATGCCATCTCTATGCTGGCCGATGAGATATGATAAATAGCTCTGCGCATCCCTCCTGATGCAGCATTATCAGTCAGGGACGGCATCAAGTCAACAGGAATTGACACAGAGTATTTACTCCCTTCATACTGCAACCTGCAGTACTGTCCACATCAACAACAAGAAGGAACACAGGATTCAACGAGTTCAAAGCACCTACAACATCATTGAAGAAGCAGTTGGTGAAACAGGCGTCAAAAATGCAACACCCCGAGCTACATTCCAGAGCGCCGCCCGAGCACGGGCTAGGAACCCCGACTAAGCGTCCTAGGCCAGCCAAGCCACCCACTCCACCACCACATCCTCGTCCCGGGCCATTGGCCCCGATCCCACCGGGGAACCCCACGCCTCCACCTTCACCGAGGCGTCAGACATCGCATCAGTTCCAACCTATGCAGGCAGTAGGACTCATCGACCGCCCTGCCACCACGTCTATGGAATTTGGGCCAGCAGCCATATCACAGGAGGGATGTCTCCGTGAGAATCGACTTCGGTCATGGTTGCAGCTTTCGGCTCCCTGTTTGCGCAAAAAAAACATGTTTTCAAGCTCGCTGTTAGCCATCGTCCGTCGGTGACTGGGATTTAGTAAGGACGGTCAGCACCACTCTACAAACTAGCTTTTCATTTCGTTGGGGTTCTAGGTTCTTGCCCACCGGACTCCTTTCAAGGTCATTGGAGGGCTAAGGCCTGCCAAAACCCGCCCATGGGGGCCCGCGCCGGCCCAAGTAGGTGGGTCGGGGGGCCCGCGGGTAGACTGTAATATTTATGGGGGGGCCCAATCCGGCCCAAATTTGAACGCGGGTTTTCTTGGCAGCCCGCGGGCCCCCGTGGGTAAAGCCCGTAAATACGTAAATATTTTAAAATTAACATTTGTAAAATTCCGAAGGAAATTATACTAAAGTAAACGTAATATAAAATAATATATTTTCCAATATAATTATTATTATTATTATTATTATTATTATTATTATTATTATTATTATTATTATTATTCTTGTTTTTTTTCGTATATAATAAATTAAATTATAATAAAAATAAAAATAACAAATATTAATTGTGATGTTTTTTTTTATTAACCGAATATAAAATACGAAAAAAAACAATTTATTTAATAGTATTTTACATTTGAAAATTCCTTAAATTACGCCCATACGATATATTGTTCCGTACCCGTTTTAACGCCCTGGTTAAAATTTTTATAAAAATTTTATTATATTTTAATCCAATTTAAATGGAAATAAATAATATAAATATACGGTTAATATTAGCCCGGATTGGGGTATTATTAACGGCTATTTCGATAATATTATTTTTATTGGAATTAAAATTATTATTTAATTTACCCAAATTATGGATAAAACCGACGAATTCCGTAAATTTATCGTATTTGGTTTTTTCGTTTTCCGGGTTTAAATATTCGTTTTTTACGATAGTAATTTTAATACCGACTAAAAAAATAAAATTTTTTTTAATCGAAATATAAATAATAATATAATCGCAAATAGTAAATAAATTTAAAAAATATTAATTAAAACCGATAAAATTGCCTAATTATAATTATAAACGTTCGATAAAAATTAAAATAGCAGGTATAATTAAAATATTGCGGGTAATTTGGGCGAATTTTGGGAATTTTATTTTATATATAGCCTACCAATTAAAAATATTATTATCGTTTTCCATAATTAAATATAAATAAAAATTAATATATATAATTATCCGTATAATTATCCGTATAATTATCCATATTTTGGATTATAATAAAATTAATATATTACGTATTTTATATTAAAAATATTTTAATTTTTAACCGGATATTCTTTTCGACGGATCGATCGATAGGGTATAAAAATTTTATCGGGTTTAAATTTTAATTATTTATATATTTGGATTTTTTCGGATTTGGTTTACGTTATAAAATAAATAAAACCGGGTTAATACCCGGTTAAATTAACTTTTTTTTCGGGTAAAAATTCGGATTTCGTTTTTTCGAATATAATTCGGTTAAACGTTTAATTTTTTTAACGATTAAATTTTTTACGCGTTAGTTAATATATTTTATATAATACCGTAAACGGTTTTTTCGGGAATCCGTACGCGTCGGGAAAATTAAAACAACGGCCAAAAAATATAATTTTTTAACGTAATAACGTTAAATTAAATCGATATATTTATCCAATTTTACTTACGCCGTTAAAATTACGGTTTTTAAATTGGTATATTATCCCGTTTATAAATATTTTCGAACTTTTAATTAAAATTTACGTTCGAAATTGGTAAAAATTATACCGATAATTTTTAATCCAAATAATACGTATATAATTATTTTTATTTTATTTGCCCCAAAAACGTTAGTAAAAACCGTTATAATTTTAATCGTTATTAATAAATATTCCAAAATAGTCCAATTTTCGTTAAAAATTCGAAATTTAATTAAAATGGTATTAACCGGATTATTTTAACTATTTGGCGAAATAAAATATTGTTAAATAAATATTCCTATAATTTAACGAAATTAAAAAATACGCGTAATAGCTAAAATGGTCGAATTTTATTTAATTTGGATATTTTTAATTAATAATCGAAAACCTTTAAATTTATATTTACCGGTAAATTATTGTAAATTGCAAAAAAATTTTATCCGTTTAAGGTTTTAATAAAATAAAACCGCCAAATATTTTAATTAATATAAAATATTGGGTTAAATAATATTCGAATTATTTAATATATTAATATTATTTATTTAAACGATAATATATTTTGGAAAAATGTCCCACGTTTTATTTTCGTCCGTATTATTAATAATTAAATCCTCGTCGTTATAAAAATTAACCAAAAAAACGCGGAAATTTGTTTTGGTAATATAAAAATTTTAATATATAACCCTTTTTACAAATTGTAAAACGTAAACCATATAAAATAGTTGGAAAATTTTTAATTATATTTGTAATTAGGATTATAAACCCGAAATTCCGCCGCCACGTTACTAACGCGAAAATTGGATATATTATCGGCCGTAATAACCAATATTTTATTTTTTAATTTATATTTTATAATAATTTGGGCCGTAAATTTTACCAATTGTTTTTTCGTTTTATTGGCGTTAATTACAATAAAATCCAAAATAATATAACGGCGTATTTAATTATTATTTACGTAAACGGCTATAATATTCCAAAAAACGTATTTTAAACCTGGGTTAATTTACCCGTTAATAATTAAAAATATTTTCCCTTTTCGGAAAATATTGGCCAACGTTTGAGCAATAATATTTTTAACCATTATTTTATATTTTTTGGTAAATATTTATAACGAAAGGACCTTTTATCGATCGTTTCGGGTTTGTATAAATAATTTAAATTCCAAATCGTATATAATATTAAATTTTTTCCGTAACGAAATATAAAATCGGACGTAGAATTTTTCGATTTTATTTTTCGAATATTATTATACGTTTTTGGCCTATATAAATATATAATATTTTATTAACGTTACGTAAATAAAAAAATAAAATATAAAATAAATAAATTTAAATTATAATAGATAATTATATAAATAATTATATAAATGGTTATATTTTTTTAAAAAAAAATAATTTACCAGCCGAAAATTAACGTTAATTAATATAATATTACCGGACGTCGTTTAAATTTCCGATCCTTTTCGGGTATAGGTAATAATATTGTAATACCGTATAAAAATATTTATTCCGTTATATTATTATTGGTTTTTTTTACTAAATTGGGGGTATTTTAATATTTGTATATATTATTTACAAATAACGTATAGTTCGCCGTTATTTCGGAAAAATTTTTATTGGTAAAATTTCCAAATTTTTACTAATTTAAATTTTTGGAACGTTTTTAGAATTAAATCGATTTTATTTTTTTTTGAAATTTAACGGCGAAACCAAAAATTAATAACGAACAAATTAAAAAAATTATTTTATAATTTAAAAATATATAAATAATAAACGTTATTTTGTCCGCCGTTTATTATAAATTTATTATAATCCGTAAATTTGTAATTTGTAAATAACGTAACGATAAATTCCGTTTCGGTATTTTGGTTAAAATTCAAAGGGAAATTATTTTCGTTCGAATTTACGTTAAATCGACGTTATACGGGCGTTTTTACGTTCGAAATTTTATCGTAAAATTCGTTAATAAATTTAATATTTGGGGAAAATAATTTTTCGATTAATTCCCCTAAAAAATTTATTAATTTATTTATTATAATTATATAATTAAAAATTAAAAAAAAAAAAAAAACAAAAATAACGATCGGTTTATAATATAAAACGTTAAAAAATTTTTTATTAATTTAATTTGTTCGTTTAAAATTTAATATGGAATTTTAAATAATTAATATCGGATTTATTTCGGTTAACCCTTTTTTTTTTAAAAAAAAAAAAAAAATTTGGAAAATTAACGAATTTTTTTTTTTTCCCAAATTATCGCTATTATTTGTATAATAAATTATAATACGAATAAAATAAAAATATTGCGGATAATTACCGGTTTTTAAATAAAAATTTCCAAATATTAAATAAATTTTTACCTATTTAGTTTTTATTTTATATTAATTAATCGAAATTAAATTTTTTATTTTTATTAATCGTACCCAATTTGCACCGTTAAACCCGATCGAATAATTAAGTTTTTAATTACCCGTTCGATTATAAAAAATACCAAAAATATTACCCCCGGATATAATTTTATCCCAAAATCTAATTGTAAAACGAAATCGAACGAAAAAAATTGCGAAAAAAACGACGGAAAGCAAATTACCAATTCGAAAAAATGGCCGTATTAATAACCGAATAGTAAAAAAAAAATAACGGACGAAAAATTATATAAAACGATTTGAATTTAAAGGTAAATATAAATTATAATAATTATATTGGATAATTATATATTAATATATTATTTTAATTATTATATTAAAAAATATTTGCCGTTTACAATCCAATACGGATCTATTAATATCCAAAATCGTTTTCCAACGTATAATAAAAAATTTAATAAATACGGTTACGTTTTACGTTCGTTTATATATTTAAATTAAGGTTTTAATAGCTTTATAAAAAACCGGGGAAATGTTTTTAATATAATTATTTACGGTTTCGAATTTGGTTGTTATTTACGCCAAACGGATTACGGTATTTACTAAAAATATATTTTTTATCCGATTTATTTTACAAATAATGGGGTATAAAATAAAATTTTAATAAATAATATTTATTTATTTTTATATTTATTTACCTGTATATTTCCCTATTTATTTAAATTATATTCGTTTTATTTATTTTATTTGTTTAAATTGGTTAAAATATACTAATTTATTTAACGTAAAACTATAAATAAAAAAAACTTTTAATTTTAATTTTTTTTATTAATTTTAAAAAGGGTTGGAAAATAAAAACCCTTTTTACCGTTAAAATTATATTATACTAATTTTAATAATCATTATAATTTAATTTTCCATATTTTAATTTTAAAATATAAAAAAATCCCGTAATTATCTACTATAACCGTATTTGGGTATAATTTTATATTATAGGCAAAAAATTTCTTTCAAACTTTTTAAGCATTTTATTATAAATAGGTTTTATAATTAATATTTATAACCTTTTTATTTCCTTATTTATTATTTCGTTAAAATCGGGTATTTTAACCTAATTGGCGGTAATAAATGGAAATATAACCTATTTCTGGGCATTTTTTTAAATAATTATTTGGTAAATTATTCCAATTAATTTACTAAATATATTTATATATATTTTATAAAACGTTTATTTGGCCCAAATACGGCGTATAAAGGCTTTACGATTAAATATTTTATATAATTTTTACGCGCGGAATTTGGCGGTATTTATAATATAAATATAATTTACAATTAAAGGTTTGGGTACGCTATAGTAAATAAAAACGCGTAATAAGGTTTTTTTTAATAAGGGTAAAGGATTAAATAGGCGTAAAATAAACCGTCTTATATTATAATTGTTAAATTTGGTATTATAATTTTTAATTTGGGGAATATTTATTTTATTTTATTTTCGAATATTTGGTATATTTAATTTATATTATAATTGTAAACCGTAATATTTTTTACCCAATAATATATTTTAATAATTAAATACGCAATTAGGAAATATTAATACCGATATATAATATAATAAACGGAATTATATATTATTTAATATTATTAATTAAAAAAAATAATAGCCATTTTATATAACTATTAATTATTTACCAATTTAGCCATTTTCTTTTGGAAAAACGTTAATATATTACCAAAATAGGTAATTTTATGGCGAATTTGGCGTATTATTTTACCAATTTTCATAATATTAATAGGCGAAACGTTTTTAAAAAAGTTGTAAAAAATTTGGCGGACGAATTTATTTGTTTTATTTTAGTAATTGGCCTATTATAATAATAAAATAACGATTATTTTTTCCCATTTAGGTATTATTTTTTTAGTTTTTTTAATAGGGATTTAAAAAAAAGTTTCGAAAACGTCCTCCAAATCGTTAAAATTATCTACGTTTTCCCAATATTCGTTATTAATTGGGGCGGGGGTACGTATTTTTAAACCAAATTTGGATTGTAAATTTTTCCAATATTAATTTTAACGTTTTTTAAATAATTATAAAAAATGGTTATTATAATTTTATTATTTTAAATGGTTATATAAAATAATTATTTATTTTTTGGCAATAAATTTTATTTTAAATTTATTTTTTATTTATTTTTATTTAAATTNTTTTTTCCCAAATTATCGCTATTATTTGTATAATAAATTATAATACGAATAAAATAAAAATATTGCGGATAATTACCGGTTTTTAAATAAAAATTTCCAAATATTAAATAAATTTTTACCTATTTAGTTTTTATTTTATATTAATTAATCGAAATTAAATTTTTTATTTTTATTAATCGTACCCAATTTGCACCGTTAAACCCGATCGAATAATTAAGTTTTTAATTACCCGTTCGATTATAAAAAATACCAAAAATATTACCCCCGGATATAATTTTATCCCAAAATCTAATTGTAAAACGAAATCGAACGAAAAAAATTGCGAAAAAAACGACGGAAAGCAAATTACCAATTCGAAAAAATGGCCGTATTAATAACCGAATAGTAAAAAAAAAATAACGGACGAAAAATTATATAAAACGATTTGAATTTAAAGGTAAATATAAATTATAATAATTATATTGGATAATTATATATTAATATATTATTTTAATTATTATATTAAAAAATATTTGCCGTTTACAATCCAATACGGATCTATTAATATCCAAAATCGTTTTCCAACGTATAATAAAAAATTTAATAAATACGGTTACGTTTTACGTTCGTTTATATATTTAAATTAAGGTTTTAATAGCTTTATAAAAAACCGGGGAAATGTTTTTAATATAATTATTTACGGTTTCGAATTTGGTTGTTATTTACGCCAAACGGATTACGGTATTTACTAAAAATATATTTTTTATCCGATTTATTTTACAAATAATGGGGTATAAAATAAAATTTTAATAAATAATATTTATTTATTTTTATATTTATTTACCTGTATATTTCCCTATTTATTTAAATTATATTCGTTTTATTTATTTTATTTGTTTAAATTGGTTAAAATATACTAATTTATTTAACGTAAAACTATAAATAAAAAAAACTTTTAATTTTAATTTTTTTTATTAATTTTAAAAAGGGTTGGAAAATAAAAACCCTTTTTACCGTTAAAATTATATTATACTAATTTTAATAATCATTATAATTTAATTTTCCATATTTTAATTTTAAAATATAAAAAAATCCCGTAATTATCTACTATAACCGTATTTGGGTATAATTTTATATTATAGGCAAAAAATTTCTTTCAAACTTTTTAAGCATTTTATTATAAATAGGTTTTATAATTAATATTTATAACCTTTTTATTTCCTTATTTATTATTTCGTTAAAATCGGGTATTTTAACCTAATTGGCGGTAATAAATGGAAATATAACCTATTTCTGGGCATTTTTTTAAATAATTATTTGGTAAATTATTCCAATTAATTTACTAAATATATTTATATATATTTTATAAAACGTTTATTTGGCCCAAATACGGCGTATAAAGGCTTTACGATTAAATATTTTATATAATTTTTACGCGCGGAATTTGGCGGTATTTATAATATAAATATAATTTACAATTAAAGGTTTGGGTACGCTATAGTAAATAAAAACGCGTAATAAGGTTTTTTTTAATAAGGGTAAAGGATTAAATAGGCGTAAAATAAACCGTCTTATATTATAATTGTTAAATTTGGTATTATAATTTTTAATTTGGGAAATATTTATTTTATTTTATTTTCGAATATTTGGTATATTTAATTTATATTATAATTGTAAACCGTAATATTTTTTACCCAATAATATATTTTAATAATTAAATACGCAATTAGGAAATATTAATACCGATATATAATATAATAAACGGAATTATATATTATTTAATATTATTAATTAAAAAAAATAATAGCCATTTTATATAACTATTAATTATTTACCAATTTAGCCATTTTCTTTTGGAAAAACGTTAATATATTACCAAAATAGGTAATTTTATGGCGAATTTGGCGTATTATTTTACCAATTTTCATAATATTAATAGGCGAAACGTTTTTAAAAAAGTTGTAAAAAATTTGGCGGACGAATTTATTTGTTTTATTTTAGTAATTGGCCTATTATAATAATAAAATAACGATTATTTTTTCCCATTTAGGTATTATTTTTTTAGTTTTTTTAATAGGGATTTAAAAAAAAGTTTCGAAAACGTCCTCCAAATCGTTAAAATTATCTACGTTTTCCCAATATTCGTTATTAATTGGGGCGGGGGTACGTATTTTTAAACCAAATTTGGATTGTAAATTTTTCCAATATTAATTTTAACGTTTTTTAAATAATTATAAAAAATGGTTATTATAATTTTATTATTTTAAATGGTTATATAAAATAATTATTTATTTTTTGGCAATAAATTTTATTTTAAATTTATTTTTTATTTATTTTTATTTAAATTTAATCGACGTTATATATTTGTAATTAACGCGTAATTTCGATTTTTACCGCGATAATATTATATTAAATCGTTTGCGCGCGCGGTTTACGAATAATTTAGCTTTATCGCCATTATTTGCTTATTTTTTAAATTTTTTATTGCGGTTTCGTAAATTTTGGGCCTTACGACCAATATTATTATTTATTTTACGTTTGGGTACTATTTTTGGTTAATTTTTAATTATAATTAAAATTATTGTAAAAAATATAGGTTTTTACCCATATTTGCTAACGATATTTGTTGGAATAGCCTCACTCGCGCGCGCAGCGGAAAGGAGGTAAAGCCGGGCCGGAGCTGCGGCCCCGGCGATTGGGTGACTAAGCAAGGAGCACGGACCGCATGAAAGACTTTTCATCCGGCCGTGAATAATCAAATGCAGTCGCACGACTTAGGTAGAAGACAGACCGAATATACCCAAATTGCAGAGGTATAACGTTCTCACCCATTGATTAAGTCTACCACGCAATGCATTGTTAGTAGACCTGCGAGTCTACGAACACTGATCAGTGAGTAGAAGTACGGCAACCAGTCGTACGACGCTCACAGATTGGCTACGTGAAGAGATAAGCCGCGCGCACGAAGGCCCAACCCATTGGTTGTTTAAACGCCGGAGTCCGGTTTATGCTACTGCCCGAGATTTAGATTGGATGCTTTCCCATTGGAAAAACCAGAGATCTAAGGACCGGACGAATCTAGCGCCCTTGTACTAAAGAACTAGATTGCACGCTGTCGTGCGAAGACTATTTAGCTTCTATCCAAGCAACCAACCATTGCAAAGATGGCATCAACAAGCAACACACCAGAGACGCGCGACGAGGATCACCACGAACTCGAGGAACAACAGCTACCTATCGCTAGGTTGCTGCGCACGCCAGCCTGGATGAAAATGATCGAAACGAGCGGGATCAGCGATACACAATGGCTAAGATATATCGATCCGCACGCCTGGGATCAACCACCACCCGACCTCACGCAACCACTGGAACCAAAAGTGGCATCTACATACTTCATGCAGTCATACTATGAAGCAGTAATCAGCGTGCGCAAGGCACAAGCAGCGGGGAGAACAACCCCAAAGCAACGGTTGCGCGAACGCTTCCAGGAAGAGCTTGAGGGATGGACAAGTTACCAGTTCGACCAAGTATCGCGCGAGATCCGCAAGGCATACGTCGATTTGTTAGAAGAAGTGTGCGGACCTTTACAAGGAAGGAGAATCAACGATAAACTCGTGCGATTCCTCCAGGATGAGGAGGAACAAGCGGGAGAAGGCCAACGCGCGATGCCCACAACACCGCAAGTTGTGCTCCAGTCTGTGGAACACAACGGATACCAAAGTCCACCCGCAGAGCCGCAACGCGCACAAAGCATACCTTACCCAGGGCCGAATCCAGGTATTGCTTATGCGCACGAACCAGGAAGAGGCACAACAGCCATGCCCGGAAGCAGGTTAACACGGGAAGTGCAAACATACCCGCAGTTTGACCCGGAAAGGGGCCGAAACGCGACCTACGCTCATCGCGCGACCAGTGAAGGGCCAGGAGTACCAAAGTACGAATTACCACCCGTGCGACCCGTACCAAGCGAGCCCATAGACCCTATAGTTGCAGACCGCTTTATTAAGACATGGAAGCAGGCAGATAATTATACGGGAAGGCCGTACGACATACTCCTGGATAGAACTAAGATTTTCGTCCAGACGTGCGATAGGCGAGGAATCTCGGTAAACCAATATCATGCAGTTTTCCCTGAGATTTTGGCAGACCGCGCGCGCGACTATTGGACCAATTTCTCATGGTTAGGCATGCGATGGGATGAAATGTACACCATGCTGGACAAGCACTTTAACACCGAGTTGAACCATGCGCAATATTATACAGATTGGACGGCAACCACCTTCGCGCGTATGAGACAAGATAATACAGACAAAGGCGCCCAAGAAGTACTGGAATTATTACTGGACAAGCTAAGACTCGTGCAACGAGCACTCGGAGACGAGTACCAAGGGGAACGCCAACTGCACACGGCAGTGGTGCGAGCCTGCCGAGGAGTGCCCGAGTTTGAAAGTGCATTAATGGTCCAGAAGGGAACATGCGAAGCACTATTCTCTGACCTGCGCGCGTCACTACAAGTGGCACAAGATAGAGCTGGAAGACAACACCTACTGCAGGAAAAGGCGCACGATGCCCATTTCACTGACAGGAGATACCACCGTAACCAGCAAGACCCAAGGCCAGGGCGCGCGCACGCACCAAAATGGAAACCCAACCTTATCCCCAGAGGCAATACAAGATCACCAGGGCCAAGGAATGGCATGCGCACGCATGCAAGTCCAACCACACTCCAGGATAAAAGGGCAGACTATTGCTTCGTATGCAAGAAGCAAGGCTGCAAATCCTGGAAGCACACCAAGGAAGAAAAGGAGAGCGCACGCCAAAGATACCACCAAGCGTGCGATACCTTGGGGGAGGAACACGAGGACTTTGACCAATTCCTTACCAATTGGGAGGCAAGCAGACCTCAGCCGCACGACGACACCAGCGAGGCTGACGACGAGGAGGAGAATGAAGACGAAAAGTACCAGATCGCACAATTTCTCCAAAGCCAAGCATACCTCCATCGCGCGACAGGAGAAGATGTGTATTCTGTAAAGCCCAAACAGCAAGCGGATCAATTCGTGTTACATAACCAATATAGCACGACATATCAAGGAGAGCTATGGGATACAGGAGCCGCGCGTGTGTCCACAGTAGGAAAGTGCCAGGTGTTAGCATACCTGAGAGAAAACCCGCGCGCGCGTATAGATTGGACACCGGGATCGACGGAAGTGCGATTCGGAGGAGGCAAGGCAGAACAGGCTATCGGCACAATGACCATGGAAAACGCACTGGGAACCATTACCTACCACGTCCTAAACGCACAAACACCATTCCTCTTTTGTTTGCACGACGCAGACAAAATGAAGGCGTATTTTAACAATGTTAAAAACGTTATCGTGCGCAAGGATGGCATCATGATACCAGTGGTGAGGAAATGGGGACACCCATTTTTCAATGTTAGTCGCACGGAGGCGGCAACATTCTTTACTGAGCAAGAACTTCGAAGGCTGCATAGGAGGTTTGGACACCCTCGCACGGAAAGGTTATATAAACTCCTACACGAAGCAGGCCACCGAGAAGTGCGACAAGATATATTGGAGAAAATAACCAAGATTTGCCACCAATGCCAGACGCACGACCCAGCTCCCCAACGATTCAAATTCTCCATTAAGGACGAGTGCGAGTTTAACTATGAGATTATCGTGGACGTACTATGGCTGGATGGCAAGCCAGTACTACACGTTATCGATAGTGCGACGGGATTCCAAGCTGCAACATTCCTGAAGGATATGTCGGCACACACGACTTGGAACGCACTATGCAGGATTTGGATCCATGTTTACCTCGGTCCACCAGATGTTATTACGCACGACCCAGGGAAGAACTTTGCATCAGAGGAGTTCCACAGCAACGCCAGGATAGTAGGAGCTGCGTGCAAAGAGATGCCTGTGGAAGCACATTGGGCATTAGGAAAGGTAGAACGCGCGCATGCCCCGTTAAGGCGTGCGTTCGACATCCTATCCCAGGAGTTAAAGGGTAGTGCGGATAAAGAAACCATCCTGCAAATGACAGTTAAAGCACTAAACGACACGGCTGGACCAAACGGACTAGTTCCAACCTTGCTAGTATTCGGAGCGTACCCCAGGATTAACGAAGATTCTGCACCATCAGCAACTATCGCGCAACGCGCGATGGCGATGTCAAAGGCAAGGAAGGCATTGGCCAAACATCGTGCGGAAATAGCTATCAGCCGCGCGCTTAACACAAGAAACGGACCGCGCGCGCAAGAAATGTTGGAAAGCACGATTGGGAGCGAAGTGTTAGTGTGGAGAGAGGGTAAAGGATGGCAAGGACCATACCAGATTCAAGCTGTGGATCAGACGAATACCACGGTAACCATTAACAACACTCCAAAGACCTTCCGCACGACACATTGCAAACCGTTCCACCGCGACCCAGCCGAAACACAGGAACCGCACGACCTAGACAGGACGACGACCAAGGACCAAGCTGACCCGGACCGGGATAAGACGCAAGACCAACCCGACCCGGACCTGGACGCGCACGACAGGCCATGGACACAAGCAGACCTAGATCGAGCTTTGCAAAAGGAGAAACTTGTGATCCAATTACTGCAAGGAGATGCGTACGTCACAGAAAAAGAGAAAACAGCGTGGGACCTAGCTATCGCACTACGAGCCAAAGGCAAAATCAACACACCCGGACCGCCGTTCGAAACGTCAGACGACCAGGAGATTAATAGCCTGATAGCAAAGGGTGCGATCGAGATGATAAAATATAGTCCGACTCTCCATAATGGCCGGCTGTGGAAGACAAGGCTAGTGCGAGAAATTAAAGGACAGACCTCCGCGCAACCATATGAGAAATCCAGGATGGTGCTACAAGGTTATAATGACCCAGAAAAGGAAGAACTGTTGACGCAAGCACCAACCATCCAACGTATGAGCCAAAGGTTGCTACTGGCGATCGGAGCCGGGTTAATCGCGCGATTAGACATGAGGTTCGAACTGCGGGATATCACACAAGCATATGTGCAATCCGAGGATTTCCTGCAGCGCACGATTATCGCACAGCTACCAAAGGAGATTCGCCATCGCTACCCACCTGACACGGTGCTATGGATTAAAAAGTCGTTGTATGGATTAGCGGAGTCGGGAACATATTGGTGGAAGACATACCACGCGCACCACCGCAACGCCTTAGGAATGAGGCCATCGACGTACGACCCATGTTTACTGCATACAATAGGGGAACCAGACTGTTTTGGTATTACGGGTATGCAGACAGACGACACGCTTACAGTTGCAACTCCGAGTTTTTCAAACCTGGAGGAGGAGAAGTTGCACGCAGCAGGATTCCAGGCAAAGGAGAAACAATTCCTTACGCACGACAACCATTTGGAATTTAACGGATGCAAAATCCAACTGCAGGAAAAGAGCGTGCACATCACCCAAAAAGGGCAACTAGCGCAGCTAAAACTAATCGACCACAAGGCACCAGACGCAGCACAACAATTCATCGCGCAACGAGCCAGAGGAGCATACATCGCTACTATCTGCCAACCAGAGGCTGCGTACGACTTGTCAGTGGCAGCACAAAGCAGCCAACAGCCAACCAAAGAGGCGATAACCGCTTTAAACAAGCGGTTAGCATGGCAGATGGAAAACCCGAACAGGGGGCTTGTGTACCTGCCCATCAACCTGGAGCGCGCGAAGCTGTACATTTTTACGGATGGATCGTTCGCCAATAACAAGGACATGACCTCACAGCTAGGTTATGTTATTGTGTTGGGGGAAGAGATCGCGCGCAGTAAGGAATAATTCCAACTACAGGGGAATATCGTGCACTGGTCCTCTACCAAATGCAAAAGGGTGACAAGAAGTGTGTTAGCAAGCGAGTTATATGGTATGTCCACAGGATTCGACCATGGTTTTGTCCTTTCAACAACGATCGCACGCATCGCAAATGCTTTGGGACAACCACATATCCAAACTATCGTTTGCACAGATTCCAAGTCCTTGTACGACTGTTTAGTGAAACTAGGTAGCACGACAGAGAAAAGGCTGATAATAAATGTAATATCGTTGCGCGAGTCGTACGAAACAAGGGAGATAACAGAGATCTGCTGGATAGACGGACACGATAACCCAGCAGATGCCATGACAAAGAAGGATCCCAACGATGCACTCACCAAGCTGATCTCGACCAACAAAGCAACGGTTAGGATCGAAGGTTACGTCGAAAGGCGCACGACTGGGTAACAACATAATCACATCACAACACAAAAGGGAGGTGAACGAGAAAGAGTGTATAATCCTTTGTATTTATCGAAAAAGAAAAATCCAGCGCACGCGGGCGCGCGCAACAAAAACAAGCAGAAAACCCATTAAAGAGGAAAACCCAGCGCACGCAGGCGCGCGAAACAAAAACAAGCGGAAAACCCCATTAAAAAGAAAAGAACCAAACCCCGATTCCCCAGTATAGGAATGTCGCACGCGCGCGACAGTTACTCCAAAAAGATAGGCATGCCAGCCGAACCCAGCGCGCGACCACCATGTTGAGAACCGCCATGCTGAGAACCGCCGTGCTGAGAACCGCCATGGTGCGAGCCGCCGTGCGAGCTACCGCCATCAGACTCGGCCGGAGGGACATTGCCGGCGTGGTGGTGCGAGCATTGAGCAGCACGGCTTTGCCAGACGCACTCAGCACAAGCACCGTTGTGGTAAGGAGGGAGGCGCACGCAATGCCGGAACTTGGGAGAGGCATTGGGGTTGCCACACTTGGAGGGACAACGGACAGCGGTGCGTCCGCGCGACTGGATCAGAACAGCGCGGAAGTAGCTCTCGCGACGAATGATGGTCGCAAACAGGTGCCGGATTTCCTCAGCCGAGCCAGTAGAGACCTTGATCTCGATGTCGCGCGACGGCAAAGCGGCGAGCGCGCGTTCAGAATCCTATAAGACGTGACGTTAGCTTTAGCGCGCGATAAGAAAAGAGAGTCAGGGAATATTTACATTGATGGCCAGGTTGCGGAAGAAAGCACGATTATTTGCGGACGCAGTGGGCAAAGTGATCCAGATCTCATTCTGGGTCCTGCGCACGACAACGGGACCGGCGATGGAATCGACGGTCGAAACAGCAGGGCCAGCAGGGACGAGAGACATGACGACGATCTCGAGTGCGCGCGCGCAAGATGTTGACGACGAAGATCGAGAGAGAGAGAGATGCGGGCGACAGAGAGTGAGAGAGAGAAGTGAAGATTGTTGATGATGAGGAAGAACTGAGCGTGCGACCGATTGTTGATGGAAAGTTGATAAAAGTGAGGATGAGGAGGGAAGAAGTTGAGGGCCGAATCGAGGGAAGGAAGGGCCGTTAATATAGACGGGAAAAGGTGAATCACCTCGAGCGGTTAACTGATCGCACGCGCCTTACAACAAAGATTCGTCAGCAACAAAGAACGAATCACCTCCAGTAATCAAAAGAGGTGCGCAACAATCACGACCAACAAAAGGTGATTCACAGGTCGTTGGTTGAGCGCACAACGGATGATAATGAGAGGCATCTAGCCGTGATTCACGGCGGGAGAATAAGGCACGCGCGCACACGCGCGGTCACGGGACTATTTGGAAACGACATCCCATTTGCATTATTTTCCTTATTTAACATCCCAACCATTACCTGTTGCCGGATACAATAAAAGCGATGCGCGCGCACCCAAAAAGAAAAATTGCCAGTGTTGGAATAGCCTCACTCGCGCGCGCAGCGGAAAGGAGGTAAAGCCGGGCCGGAGCTGCGGCCCCGGCGATTGGGTGACTAAGCAAGGAGCACGGACCGCATGAAAGACTTTTCATCCGGCCGTGAATAATCAAATGCAGTCGCACGACTTAGGTAGAAGACAGACCGAATATACCCAAATTGCAGAGGTATAACGTTCTCACCCATTGATTAAGTCTACCACGCAATGCATTGTTAGTAGACCTGCGAGTCTACGAACAATATTTATTTTTGCAAATAATAGCTTTTCCAATATAAAACAAAACCGCAATCGAATTATAAGGTTATAAAATTTGTAAAAATTTGAAATTTTTATTATTGCAATTAAATTCCAAAATTCGGAAATTTTTTTGCAAGCGGTATTTTTTTAATTAAATTAACCTTATATCCACCCCGTATTTTATCCAATTAAAAAAGCGTTACTGTTTAAAAAAATTTTTACGCTAATTTTAATCGGGTTTAACCTCGTCCCCCCACAATCTTTTTTTTTTTTTTGGTAATCGCGCAATAATTTTCGGCTTTTTACCCGACCATTTATCCAACCCCAATTATTACCGATTTAAATCGTTTATTTGGTAATTATTTTTTATAATTATTTTATTATTTAATTTTAATTAATTATAATATTTTCCTTTTTATATTTTATTTCCGTTAAAACGTTTTGTAAAATTTTTAAAATAAAAATAGCACGTAAATTTTATACGGGTAAAACGTCCAAAATACCTTTTAAAACCGCGGATAAAGGAAATATCGCCAAAAAACGTAAAAATATACGTTTTAAACCCGGTAATATATTTTTATTTTCCTATTATATATTTAATTTATTTATTTAATTTTATTTTAATTATTATTTTACGGAAAATTCGAAAAATGTAACGAATTTTCGATTTAATTATCTTTAAAATACCTTTTTAACGTTTAATCCGAAAAATTACCCACAAATATTTATTTAATTGCAGGTTTTTTACGTTTATTATCGCGGTTTTATAAAAAACCATTAAAACGTTTTTTACCAATTTTTTTATTGGTAAGTTTTTTTATTTTTTTACGTTATAATTATTTATTACAACTATTTTAATACAAAATAATTTCCAATTTTTACGTTATATACGTTCGCCGTATTATTATCCAAATTAAAAATATAAACCTCGTTAAATTTATTTTTAATATTATAAATAGTTGGACGTACCCGTACGTTAATATGCAATTTAAATTTATATTTTATAACGTTATACCCGTTATAAATGGCCCCAAACCCAAAAAAAAAAAAATAAACCGCCCGTTTTAATATAAATAAACCTTTTAATTAAAAATTATTATAATTTTTTATTACGCGACGTCCGCGAATAAACGGAAAAATAAATAATAAAACTTTTATTATTAAATAACGTATTACCCCGGAAAAAATTCCCAAATTTAATTTTAAATTTTCGGTTAAAAACCTATTTCCGGTTTAAAAAAAAAACAAATTAAATATTTTACCGTTTAAATTATTTAATTTTACCCCTTATATTGTTAAAAAAATTTTTAATAATAACGAGGAATTTTTTGGCGATAACGCCAAATCCGACCAAAATAAAAAAAAAAACTAATTTATTATTATATTTAAAAAAAATAATAATACGTTTTATTTTAATTTAATAATTTAATATAATATAAAATAATTATAAAAAATAATTATAATTTTTAAAATTTGCGTTATTTTATTTAATTAAATATATAAATATTTTATTTTTTCTAATAATTTTTTCGTAAATTTTGAGTTTGTACAAAGCCCGCGGGTTACCCAATTCGGGCCAAATCCGCGAACCCGCGGGCCCCTATTAACCCGCCAAAAAAACCTATGGGCCCTTACGGGCCCCTATCCCAGTCCTATGGGTTAATGGGCCGGGCCGGGCCCCCAAGCTTTTCGGGCTTTGGCAGGCCTTATGGAGGGCTGTAGGCGATATCTTTGTTGGGAAATTGTTTTATAATCAAGAGTTCGTCGATTTCTTCTCGCGGATATCAATCCTTGAGAGACGGGTTGGGTTTCCTAACCATTCATGTAAAGTCTTTTCTCTTTTTTTTTCTTTTTACTTCCTACTTTGTCGATTCGTATAGATGAATATAAGGCATACCACAACCCACCCATAGGGCTGAAATGGCCCTTGCTTTTCTACAAATGACAAGGCCGGATTTGAGATGAGGTATTTTAAAGACAAGCGACAAATCCGGGTAGAGTCCCAAACAGATGTGCCGTGGCTACAGGTGTTCAGGAAGATTCAGCGAGCTCAAAGGGTTGTCTGCGTCCAAGCTCCACGCTTAATGAATTTTCAGTCACTTGAAGGCTTAGCGGCTTTCACACTTGGGTGACGGGCCCTTAATCAAAATAGCCTGCAACGAGGAAACGCAGAAATCACAAGAAAAACGCGCCTTCTTCAATGCTACCGGTAAGAATCACTATGTAATATCCCAGTGGATTCCTGTCCTTGTTCAATACTGCACAAATGCCTTTCCTCAAAGGCGGGACTCACAGAAGTGCGTAAAAATCATCATCCCTGTTGATAGAAATTGTATAATCGCTGCGGTCAGTAAAACAACATGAGCAAAAAAACGGTATTCTTTTGCACGATAGTTAGCTATCCGTAACTATTTATAATCCCGTACAAGTTTGTTATAATCTTTGCTCCATGTGCTAAGGTTATGTGGTTATATATGTAACAGACCCACTTGTATATCTCCCTACAAATAAATATAGGGCATTTTTTAAATTAATGCAACTATAAGCCTTTTCAAAGCCATGAATAATTATTCAGGCAAATAAATGACAAAACAAAGCGCTTTCAAGAAAATAAGCCATGTTTTAGCGCCATTAAGTTAATAAAGGCCAACGTATACATATACGGCGACAAGGGGGAGGGGGGTTCGCCTGATACCATAGTAGACATCTTATAACAACTAACTTTAGTGGGCTTGAAATATTTATGCTGAAGGGAAATAATTATGGCTACCATTAAGTCCAACATAACAATACCCGATTTAACTTTTCACAACAGTGGAAAGTGATAATAAAACGCATAAATATAAAATCCTCGAATGTTTCCAATTACTCAAGCCTTTCTCTATTCTTTTTGGCAACCGACCAACTTCAACCTACTCACTCTCGGCTCAACAAATTCACTCAGATTGGGGGGTTTGTTTTCCTTTCTTTTTCTTGCTACTTTTCCCCCTTCTTCTTTTACAATTTTATTCGCCAACAGCCATTTACAATGCGATTCGGAGCCGCTTCAACCCTTATCGTTACTGCCGCTTGGGCCTGTATTCCAACAGTCTTTGGAGCATGCATTTATACAATCTTCGATAAACAAGACCATTGGTATGACCGAAAACTTATTCTTACTCATGGTGACAGCGGGTTTGTCATTGAATCCAAAATAGAGGGCACCGTTTACAAGCTGAAGTTCCATGGCTTGCCATGGCATTGCCGATTCTTCGCAAGTACACCCCCGCTTCCAGAGGGCTGGGCGGCGGAAGGGTACATGGCGGTATCTGACCAATTGACACGTTATGAATATGGTAAGACTGTCGATTGGAGCGTGCTGGAGGAAATCCGGAATTAAACCAACGGTGCACCTATACCAATATGTGTATTATTGCTCCTTATTCTGTTGATTGATTGGAAAGGGTTACAAAACGAAGGTAGACGTGGAGGTAGGGACTTATAAAGGCCCTGCGATCCACGTGGCTATCTATACACTAGTTGCATACGCAACCAAGTCAGGTAGCTAATCCGAAAACAAGATTATAAGCTTGGGGCATATTATATGCGACATGGGATTCTCTCCCATAGGCCGTAGAATATTTGACAAGTTTGTTAGTCCAACTCACAAAGCGTTTGGGTATACTATATTGCGACGGATATCGGCTTCGAAGCAACCATTGACGCCGACCGTTAACCTGACCTGTCAACAAAGAAATGGGGTGATTTGATAAGTTATTTTAAGATAATATAACGCCACGACGGGGATGAAGGGCAGATTGGTAAAGGAAATGAGGATTACGGAAGGGTGTAGCCATTTTACTCAATTTACTCTCACAGAGAAATGGTCATAACCTCACGGAAATACCTAGATAAGCCAAGAATTCCTGAGATTCTGGATTGTTTCATACCATCGAGAGGCTTCGGGATTTTCTTTTCTTTTCTTTTCTTTTTCGCGCGTGTATCCAAGATTGCCCCGGGCTTCGTCCTTGTTCTTGTTGTTATCTGAGGTCAATATTTCATTATCTGAACAGACAAGAAAGAGGTGCTCTAGGAGACGACAATGACTGCCGTTGTGTTTTTTGTTCTTCTTTTTCTTTCTTTTGCCTAGTTTCACAGCTTTATGATCTGGATGGAACGCAAAGGATGTCGAGAAAAGAACAGGGGCTTTTGACTGGGGAGGCGGGGTCTGATGTCGAATTGTGATATTAAACTCTTAAGGTAAACTTTAATGTAGAGGTGGCACGCCGTATTAGCTTAGGTACGTACAGGAGTATCATGAACGTATATATATAGCTACCTTACCTACGTCATTGGACTTCAATTAGGAAAGACCAACTTGTACTTTTGTGCAGTGTGCTTTCCTACCTGGGAATACAGGTAATTGTCAGACAGGAGAGATGTGTCAGCAAATGATTAGCTCCAGTACATCCAAATGGCCAGATGAAAATGGTCAGGCTGAATGCGGGGCAGCTTGTTTGGATCCAAAGGGGCCAGCTAGTCTGTAGGCGACGACGACAACTCTACCTGATGCGTCACCCAACCCCGAAACCTCCATCAAGCCCACCCCAAACTGTTGGCAATGAATCTGGAAGCATCCCTGACAGCATCCGATCCTGATCCAGCGTCAGCAGCAGGGGAATGGCTCATCAGCCTGTGCTCCAAGGTTAGGAGCCATTACAATCAAACGTTGCAGCTGGCAGCGCTGGAGAAAGAAAAGTTCGACGACGTTTTTGAGCTCTACCATTCAGACCCGGCATTCAATAGATGCCACGTCCAGACATTGCGTGTGAGCCTTAGTGGGCCGTACTACTCCGACTACAAGCTCGCCCGCAAGCTTCTGGACAAGGACCTCACCGGTCGGCTGCTGGCCAATGAGAACAACATATTGCAAAAAGCCATTCGATCCGCCAAAGTGTCTTCGGATCAGCTGGGCCGTCCCCGAACGGAGTCTTGCCCGGAGCTTTTTCCCATTGTCGAGCTTCTCGTGGCTCATGGCGTGTCGGCAGACTGTGTAAACGCTGACGGGGCCTCGGCTCTGTCGTGCGCCTGTGTCTTGGGCTGCATGAGTCTTTTTCGCTATTTCGTCGACTTGGGCGCGGATTTGACCACTGAATACCCAAGAGCACGCCACGGAAATGAGGTAGACAATGGAACCAGGATAAACCTCCTCCAGGTCACTCTCCACGTATTTGTATCCCCCCAGAACATTGTTGATAACACCTGGGATAGCGGGCCTCCTGGTATCAGCTACGAGATCTGGGGAGATTTTGACGCCGATCAAACATGGGGCGGTATCATTCTGCATCTTCTCGAAAAGGGCTTTTCTTGCTCCAAGCAAGATGCTGGGTTCATCAAGCTTTTACAAAAATGCTCCTCGAACGTGGCTATTCGCGGTCTTATATCACAGTTATCGGCAGCGTCGAGATGGGACAATTGCTGCGCTTGCATAACGTCACCCTGGACTCGGTTGAAGTTCAAAAATTGGCAGTATACTTGGGGAACCTGGGCGTGCTGCGCTGGTGTGTCAACGAATATGGCCCACGGCTCCCGTCTGATCCCAGGGCCTGGGGCCATGTTGCAGAGAGGTCGTTATCACATCTTGCCATTGCCAAATACCTCGTTTCGGAGTATCCAGGACTGAAAATCGACAGGACATTCATTACAGGCGGCCCATGGTCGAAAAAGAGCGATCCGGATTTAATCGAATCTAACTGGCTGCCTTTGGCAATATTCCGTAGTCGTCTAGATTTCATTCTTCTGTTCTTGGACGCTGGTACTGATCCGACATGCCCAGGCCTCCAGGAGGACGCAATAACGGCATTGCGGAGAGACTGGACCGGGCGGTCTACAAGACACGATGAAATCGAGAAGCGGCTTCAAATAATAAAATTGGTAGAAGGCAGAATTTCCGGGGGTGATTCTTGGGCTCCGCCCACCTTGGCCCAGCTCAAACAGTGCACGGCAAGAGCAGAGGCCAAGCAAAAGTTGGCATGGGACCAGCGTATCACACGCCTGAGTGAGTTTCGGGACGAAGTTCCCTTCCGACACACCGAAAAACAAAGCACCTATAAAACAACAAGTTTCAGTTGATCCCAGCTACCCTTATATCCCTTTGACCGGCAAGAGTAGCTTTCGTTTACTCGACATACTACCGTCCAGTGACCCCATGGCACCTGTTGCGTGCCGTTTGAGACACAGCGATATCATCTTCCAGCCAGATTATGAAGCACTTTCGTACGTCTGGGGAGCCGAACCTCCCGCGCAATCCATCACCATCGACGGACATGAGGTTCCGATCAGGGCCAACTTAGTATCGGCACTACTCCGTCTTCGCGTCGCCGATAAAATCCGCACATTGTGGATCGACGTGCTTTGCATTGACCAATGTACGTTTTGTGAGCGAAACCAGCAATTCTCCATCATGGGCGACATCTTCAAATGCGCTCGCCAGATTATTGTCTGGCTCGGAGAGGAGACTACAGATTCTCGTCTTGCTTTCTCGTGGATCCGAGAAATTGAGCACGACCAAACAGCACCTTTTGCCCCCGGTCTTGGTGCAAACAAGAAGCCCCCAACATACGCCCAAAAGAGCGCATTAAGGGCACTTCTGAAGCTACCTTGGTTCTTTCGCATCTGGGTCATACAGGAGATTGGACTCAGCCGGGCCGCCATCGTCATGTGTGGTGGTGATTCGGCCAAATGGACCAGTCTACTGGCTGCGACCGACAGACATGTCCAGGAGCACCACCCTTTTGTCGGCTTCGACTCTCACGTACACGTGGCTCAGTTCGACAAAATAAGGAGAGGCTATCCCAAACTTAACACTTTGAACCTTCTTCAGTTCAGCTCTCGATGTCAAATGAGCGAGGTCAAGGACAGGATTTATGGCCTTCTCGGTCTGTTCGAGCCCGGCTTCATCCCGGTAGACTACAGCCTGCCCCTCGAGCGTATATTTATTCAGTTCACTGGGGCGGCTATCCGCAGTGACGACAGCCTTGATATTCTCAAGATTGTCAACAACAGTTCCCGACAATGCCAAAGTGGTCTCCCATCCTGGGTCCCCAACTACACCAGCCCTAGAACTATCGGAGTCCTCCCTGGTACTATGTGGTTGCATCCGGAATTTGCCTTCATGCGCGGAACATACCGCTCTTATACCCTCCGCACAGCAGACGGGGCGGAATCGACAGTTGTTCTCGAGGATTTTCCCACTCGAACGCTACCAGGTTTAGAGTTCCGCGACAGCCGTACCGTCCTTGTACCAAGGGGCAAGCTGATTGACACAACAGGCACGGTCGGCCCGCCGCTTCCAAACGAGCCGAACTTTATGCCCGGGGCCGCGGGGTTTGCCGACGTCTTGAAGACATGGGAGTCGCTGGCCGTCACGGTGAAGGACGGGTTCAGCGGGCGGGTCGCCGGCATGTGGGAGCAAAAACGAGCTGGACAGACGAAATTCCCAACAGCTGCGACGGCCGTGTACGCGTACACCCTCGCTGCAATCACCGGCTGGACCCTCCACAGTATCCCCGTAGGATTTGCGCAGTGGTACCGCCACTGCGGGCAGGGCGTGCTCGAGTCCTTGGATCCGTCTGGCTTCCTGCACAAAGTCGAGTTTTATCTCTGGTGGCGCGGGCTCGGCCGCGAAGACTATGATGATGACAGCCGCGGCACCGGCGACGGTGGCGTGGGAAACAGCGGCTTGCCATCTGGTGATGAGGAGGTCGATCGAGAGGGCAAAGTCGATGAGGATATCGACTTTCATCTGGAACGGTACGCCGATCCATTCGAGCGAGCCTGTTATGGTCGGTGCTTTTTCACCACCGAGGGCGGCACCATGGGACTTGGAGTTCCGGGCGCACAAACCGGCGACCGAATCGCCTTCATCCCTGGTGGAGATTGGCCTCTCTTGTTGCGGCCTTGTGGCGGTGATGATGGGGATGCGGCGGAGTGGACTCTTGTAGGGGATTGCTATCTGTACGGACTGGATCCATTTGGATTGTTTGAAGACGTTGAACATATAGTGGAGGAGTTTTTAATTCGATAAGCTGTGATTTGTGCCTGATTTATTGCATTTTGGATCATAGTCGGTTCTAGGAAAGTCTGGGATGTATGCCTTGCTCTGGCCTCCATCTTTCTGGTCCGATCAACGAGACAGGTCGTGAATATGACGACACGACGTTGGGCATCTGCGAAGCCGGCACTGACTTGTAAAACTGCAAGTCTGTTTGAGGAATGCCAAGGGAGCCCGGCTCTTCCGACAAGCAACGCACAAACCCAGCCTGCAAGCTGGAATCTCGACCGAAAAGAAATGCTATGATCTGGGTCGCTCTCGGACTGAATGGTCTACTGAGCCCGCTACATGTCGAGTCGACGTGGACGGGTAGACAAGTAGTATTTCATCGACGCGGATGGTGATGGCGCCGGGCATGTTTGCCCAGTCCTAGCAATTTACCCATTGGGGCCGTCTGTTCGGCTTCTTATTTCTCATCGGGACGAGGTAAGAAGGTAGTGCTGCTCGAAAGGTGAGAGTCTTGTTGTTGCCTAGGTTCTGTGTCCCAGACCGAAGTGAAGAATGTCGTCTGGGAGCTAGTAGAAAACTATAGAATAGTATCAGTAGCAGCTCAAGGGGCTTAAGCTTGTTGCAATTGAAAGCAGATTGGAATCGCAAATTATGCCTCATATCACGTGTTAACACAGGGAAAAGAGAAGGTATGCTCATGGTCTCGTTAAGTATCGTTCATGTATATGTCTAAACCCATCCCAGCCTAAGCCTGTACTGTATCTCTAGAGCTATTAGAGTAACTCAACTCGCAAAATTTAGATACCCAAGGAACAAAACGGAAAACATTTTAGACAAAGCGCTGCTAACTGCAAGACACACGGGCCAAGTAAAGCAAGGCAATGTAAAGATAGATCACTGAAAATAAAGCGACTCTTATCCATCCATGTTGTGCATCCACTAGTCATCTCTACCCACCGCCGCTATTACCACGAGAACGTCATAAGGGCAGGGTTGAGGGCCAGCGGCAGCAAAAAGTGTGAGGCTGCAATGGTGGCCATGGGCAGAATAGCCACGAAATCGGTGATTCGCCAGTCGTGTGGCACAAAGGGCGCGACGGCGAGTATCACCATGCCGGCGATGAAAACGGTCGAGAAGATCATTGAGAATTTGAACTAAAATTACGCACGTGGTCAGCTGAAAAGATCAAAGCCAATGGGGCAAAGTAACCAAAAAGCTCATTAGAGTTTAGTCTCGAGTTCAGGTGTGGAGGGTACTTGGGATGGGATGAATAAGGCGCCGCCCCGCGTAAGCAAAGTTAAAACCAACGACAATTTGGAGCCCGAGAAAAGATGAACCAAAAAAAAAATGCCAAAAACAAACAAAACTCACCTTCTTCAAAACCTTGGGAACCTCGATGAAAAAGTTCGAAAATTCGGCCTCCTTGGCAGTTGCGCCCCATGTCATGTTGATCTCAAACATGTGCGCCAGCAGTGCCTGGGAAACGTGAAGCGATAGGCCACCGAGGAAGATGGCCAACATCAGAGTCCACTTGAAGTTCTCGAAGAATGCGTACAAGAGGCTGCGTTCGCCCAGCCTGTATCGCATAAGAGCAAGCGCAACGTTACCGAGTCCGTTGAAAACGATGATGATCGAGAACCAAACCTTCCAGCTGTCGACGTAGTACTTGTCCAAGTACCCGTTGTACCAGCCCATCAGGAAATAGTTGACACACGTCATGATCCACGCCGCACCGATAGCATAGTAAGTTCCAATGTATGAGATGACTGTGATCTTGGACGTGAAGCGGATGTTGCTGAAGAGGAAGCGGCGGAACAGTGGTGTGAAAGGACCCTTCCACAGCCACTTGCGGATGGGGTGGAACAACAGCTCGTTACAGCCGTAGGCATACTTTTCCCATCGGGCCAGCTCGTCATATACGGTCAGCGAAACACCTTCCTTGAAGCCTTCGCCTGCCCATGCTGCCAAGCGGATGATGTATCCGGCGCACTGCAACCGAAGCGACATGTCAAAGTCTTCAGACACGTGGCTCTCGGACCAGAACTTTTCGTACCCGTCCTCGTCCTCGTACGAGACCTGCTGGATTGCGGACCAGCGAAGGATGGCATTGTGACCGACAAAGGGCGCCACGTCGCCGTTGGAGACGGTGTATCTGATGGCGGAGTAGATCAGGTTGGTGAAGAATGTGATACCGTTCTCGAAGTATGTATGAACAACCTGCATGACGCCCGAGGAGAACTGCATGATACCGACATCGGGTGATTGCTCCATCTCGGAAACGGCATCAAGGAGGCAGTCGGCGGGAACTCGGGTGTCGGAATCGATGATGAGGATGTAGTCACCGACACGGATGTTGCCATCAGCCCAGGCACGGCCATCCTTCTCCAGTACCTCCTTCAGAGCATGTTCATAAGCCTGAGCCTCGTCGTGTTGTGTCCACTCAGGGCCACGCTGGACCTTTTCGAGCTCCTCCTCGACCTTGCACGAGATCATCAGGGCGAAGTTCATGTTGGACGCCTTCTTGAACTTTCCACGTCTCAAGAAGCCATTCTCACCATGCTTGGGACGAGCCACCCAGCCGATACTGTTGTCAGCATAAAAGTCGATGCGAGCACGACGCTCCTCTTCCGTGATGAGTTGCAGACCATCGTCGTTAACAAACATGTTGGCTGACCCGCCTTGGAGCTCATAGGTCGACATGGCCTGCTTGATGGACTTGACTGTTGGCATAATGACACCCTGAAGACCCTCCTTGTACACGGGGCACTGGACTGTGACGTGGGGAAGGTTGGCGGTCTGCAATCTCGGAGGAGTGCGTGCCGAGTAGAACTTGGAGTTGATGGTCAGCTGCCGGACCGGGCCAAATATCTGTGCCAAGCAACCGACAATGACCTGAGCGAAGAAAAGAGTGAAGAAGATCTGCAGAGGGGCAAGTCCAATGAGAGCCAAACGGATGTAACTTCCGTCGACGAGGACCTGGATTGTGAGTTCTCTCCACGCAGCACCGAGCGAAACTGTGACCAGGACGAGGGTGAAGCAGACGAGCCAGCTGTTCAAAAGGTGAACCGGTCGCTTCTCGGGCTTGATCTCACCACTCTCCTCGTCAATCTCATACTCGGCCACATCTCCACCTCCCTTCTTCTCGTCATCGTCGTCTTCATTCCCGGCCTTCCAGACCAGCTCCATCAGCTCGGCTTCAATCTGCTTTGCCCTCTGAATCAGGTGGAGAGCATCATCATCCCATACCACAAGCAGCCCCTCCGAGGCTACAAAGGCAGCGAACTGGTGCTTCCTTGCACGTGGGAGGTCTTCAATGGTAGGCAAGATCTGCACGCGAAGGCCGTTCATCAAGGGCACGTCAACTGCGTCGGGCATCCACTGTAGGAACGTCCTGATGACTCTAGAGTTGACAGTCATGGCGCACTGCAAGGTTTGTTGTGTCAGCAGGCCATCGCACTGAGAAGGAATTTGAAGTGTCTCATACCTGGACATTAAGCGCAGCACAAGCAACTGCGAATGGCGAGGTGCCTAGTTGTGGCGGGCAAGCCATATACTGCCCCTTGAACTTGCGAAGGAGTACGCCCTCAACCTCACCACTACCGTCAGAAACCCAGAGCTGAGAACACTGTTGCTGGTACATGTAGTTGACCATGACCTCGTGCTTGATGTCCTCAACGATGACAGAGCTGTTGTTAGACCTATACGACCGAGCCGAGATACTGGCTGGCCGGGAGCTGAAGCGTGTAGATGGCGGCTGCAACTCATAATCGTTGCCGCCGCCGGCTCCGCTCTTTTCTCCATTGCTGCCCGGTGATCGCCCCGAGGACCGCACATGGCTGGGTGGAGGGGCGGACAGTTTGCCGGAGCCAGACACTGCAGCGGGTGTCGTTGGAGATGATGTTGGAGGGGAGGCTGAAGGCTTGTCAGCCTTGAAGTAGCTGCCGAGTCCCATGATGGCGTGACGGTCGAGGCAGCGGTATGACCTGTCACTTGGGTGGCTTCAGAGCTCCAAAGTTGATATGAGATGCGCGTTGGTGTTGAATAACGAGGGAATCGACGGTGTCTTAAAGTAACGACAGTGGGCCGTCACACTACGATAAGCAGTGTGGACGTTTTTGGTATAGCGAACGGACAGCACTCAACGAGGAGGCCAGAGGGGTGCCTGCGATTCAGCTAATTGTGATTTGCTGATAAGCGTCGACTGCAGCAAAGCGGGAAGACGAATGTAGCCTTGCTTCGAGCTGAAGCTGGCGAGCTACTGTCTATAGCTGGCGACTGTGTCGTTCATTACTCCACGGTCAACGAACTGCTGCCCTGGGCAGGTGAAGTAAGGCGCGCTGAGTGAGAGGATGATGGCAACGAAGTGGAGGCACGCCAAAAGAAAGAAAAGGAACCGCAAAGTTGGCGGGGAGAGAAATAAGCTGGGTTCCAATTCTGTCTTTCTTGGCCCATTCACCCTGCTTGACGCACCGACATGGGGGGTTCGAATGATTGGGCTGGGCTTCGCATCGAGACAAGAAGCGCGCGCCGGCAAGGCAGGCCATCCAGGTGGGTGGATAGTTGGGACGCATGGGTCACATCCGTTCGAGTTTTGGAAAGCCTTTGGGGTAGGAGAGGGAATAGCTAGCAAAGCAGGGCTCCCAATCTGTTCCCGGCCGGCCCGACATGGGACAAGGGTCCCTTCGATGGCTGGCTGGGGTGGGGCTCATTCAGTCGGTGATGTGCCTGAACTGTCGCCCTGTAGTGTGGATCCTATGAGGTCTTGGAGAGCATGGTCAACACGAAGAGGGTAAAAAAAGCTGCACTGTGTGAGTGTAGGCGAGGAGATCAAGTTATCCACAGCTGTCTTGGCAGTCTTTTTTTTTTTTTGCCATCTTTCCTCCATTGTCACGATTGGGTCCAACGTGCACGGGTAGCATACACGGGCTTTCCACACGAGTAGAGATGCAAGGCATAGCATAGCCATTAGCCACCCAAGATCCAGATCAGCCAGCCAGCCAGCCCTTAACTCTTCGGGCTGGCATATATCGATGGCGCTCAATTGGTTGGTGGCTGATTTTTCTGCCTCGACAAGGTCAATAGGACCTGATTCAGAATAATAATTGTTGACCGCCAAGTTGGAGCTGACATGACCTAACCTGATGAATTGCAGCAATTTTCTGTTTCTGTATCTGGAAGTCGGCTTGTGGCAAGCCTATTTTGTTACTTGTATCACCCAATGTACCGGTCAACTCGTTATCCGTCTGTTTGTCGCCGGCGTGAAAAGTGCATTTGAGACAAGACAAACCGCAATCAAAAAATCCAAATGAAAGAAAGCACTCATGGTTGGCACCTGCCCCGGGGGGTGGGAAAATGACATAACCCCACCTTTACGGAAAAGGAAGGCGCGATACAAAGTGCCACAGGGGGGGAAGGGGCAGCCACCACCGATAGGGGCTAGACACCAACAAGTTTTCACTCGTCGAATTTTTGACCTGTCGTAACAAACCCCAGTCACCAGTGAGTGCTGAAAATGAGCCTTGTACAAGCATTTACCTCTACTATCAAGCTAGTACCCAATTCACCTTGGTTTACTTGGCCTACACAATAAAAACATGTACAGCTCGGCGTATTTTAAAAAGTCTCAGAATAGAACATTTCAGGGCTGTTGCTTGTGTGATGCTGTTAAAGTGCCCTGTTGATCACAGATAAGCACCTTGGCCCATTTAAAAAAAAAAAAAAAACCTGACTGAAAATCCCCGGGGAGTTCGCTGGATAGGTAGGAGGTGGATACGTTGATTTTAATTTTATCTCAGCCCTTTGGAGTTAGACGTTCCGGGCAAGCGAAAAGGTGGGGAAAGGCAAAGGAAAAAGATACAACGGTGGGCCGCTGTAGATCTAGCACTGAAGGTGCAGCTAGTGTGGTTCCCGGTATGGTCTGGCCGCCGCTAACTATTGTAATTCGCCGTCCTTTTTAGCCGTTGCTTGGTGTAGCCTCTACTGCACTGTCATCTATGCAACTACGACACTCCCACACCCACTCGGATTGCCGGGATATGAATTTTGAAGTTGGAGGGCAATTATCTGGCAATCTCCGCAGACAAACCGCTTTGTGCTACCTGGGTACTTACCTCGTGCTTGGGATTTGACTTACTCCGCCATGCATAGATAGATTGCGTTTTTGACCCATGTTTTGACGGCATGGAGGATGACTGACTGGCTTCAACAACACCCATCACCATAGTAATATCCAGCTTCTCTTTTGTTCTTGTTTCCAGTATACCGCCATTTTCTTGGCACTCCGCTGAAATTGAGTTTATTGATTTGAGGTGACAGCTAACACCCGAGTGTTCATCCATACTGTATTTAAATGCGAACACGCACCCAGCTGGCCGTTATATGACAGGGCAATTTAGACCAAAGAACCTCGGTTCGATCGGCAGATAAGGATCGCATATTATACCGTGCGTTGAAATTTCTACCCATCTTTTGCTTCCCGTTTTTACACATTGCTTCGTCCGAAACTCCTTCAGATGAATGTTACTGGGGGTGGTTTAGCTGGTAAAGGGCCCCACAACGAGTCTGCAGCGTGGGATTTGTGACGGGACGGCAAAGCAATACAAGTACCAAATTTGTTCTGGTAGTGGTGGCGTAATAATGCATTCAAAAAAAAAAAAAAAAAAAAAAAAAAAAAAAAAAAAAAAAAAAAAAAAAAAAAAAAAAAAAGCCTGAACCTTTTAATTCGGCTTGCCAGAGAATATCCAGCTCACGATCCAGCTGACTTACCAATGGTGATTAACGATAATACCCTACCTACCACCTCGATCCTGGAACAAACAAATACTGTACGCAGAAACAAGCTGTATCGAGACCGTTTGCGCTGAAAAAAAAATGCCTAAAGATGGATCCCTCTTTTATGCCGATTATATACGCTAACGTCCTGGCATCCAAAAAGCCACAATGAAAAAAAAAACTTGCATGTTGATGACCAACACGAGGTGGTGCAGAAATCCCAGTAGCGAATTGGAAGGTCGATCTCTAATGGAACAAATTCTAGCTCCAGACGCACGTCGTCGTAAAGTCAAACACCCCCACTCACACCCACCAACACGTCAAAACCTATAGGTAGTCAAGCAATTCAAGGTAGTTTCTTCAACGCGTGGTGGCCATTCGATTGTTCAATTGCCATCGTGAAATCTATTTTGGGGTGCCAAGATGGACAACAACAACCTACTCGCATATGCAGTGCAGTGCAGGTTAATGCTCCGTACAGTTTCTTCTTTTTTTTGTCTTATTTTTTGTGTACTTTGTCGTTGCCGTTTTGCACAGATCTCGGCTTCTTTATCCGTACCTTGGCTTTTTTTTTTTGTCAACTCTCTTGAAAACTTTTTCGTCACAAAAACAAAAACCGTTCCCAGGACGTTGAAACCATGCAACCCTATTTTTCCCCTAGTATTTTGTGACGATAAGGAAAAAGAAAACTGACCCCAAACGGGCCGCAGATGGTCGATCTGATACAAGATGATAAAAGGTCCGATCACTTTTCGTGGCAGATAAAGAAAAACTGGAATGGGAAAAAAAATGGAAACAACCTTTTTTTTTTTAAAAAAAAAAAAAAAAAATTAAAAAAATCCGAGTCGATTTGTTTGTTTTAGCACCCGTAAAAAAAGAAAAAAAGAAATGATACTGAACGTTTTATGCCGCGAATATCGCAACCTGTGACGGAATCCTACATACGGCGCTTAGCTGAAAAAAGAAATTACACAGAAAGAAATAAAAAGGTTTAAAAATATAGAAAAAAAAAGCCTTGAACTCTTTGACGGGAAGATGCACGCGCGTATCTCAGGGAGAAAAGACAAAACCGTAAGTAACATGACCCCCCGGTATCAGGTAACTGCAAGCCCAGGAGCCGCAGCCGCAGCCGCAGCTGTCCTGAGACTAAGACCTTGCAAAAAAAAAGAGCATGGGCGGGGGGTATAGTTGGGCAATCCAATCCCCTGCTAACCGCCGATGAACTTTTTTTCTCCCCTCTGTCTCCCTTCACTCCGCTTCGAATGGGGGTCGCCTGCTGCACGATGAATGTACGGTTCTTGGTCTGCCACCGACTTTTCGCAGCCCTGCCTTATCGATGACGCTCTATAATATGTCCTATAGTGGTATGGTTACCACGTAGGTACTCCACTGCAGTCAGCATCATATAGGGAGTATGCATCACTATGTAGGGTAGTTGTCGAAAAGAAAAAAGAAAACAATATCCCAGTGCTGTAAGTCTTTGGTGATAGCAATCTTGGTGAAACAACCATCATCAATACAAGATTACACAATACGTCTAAATGCAGAATGAAAGAATACCATGTTGCTCTTCTCATTATTCATCCTAGAGACCAGAGAAAAAGGTCCACTAGTCCACTACCTTACTATAATCCAAACTAGGGTCCCATGTACTGCTACCTGCTAAAAATCAAGACATTATGATACCCAAACACCATCTATGTAGTTAAAACTGGACTAGAGAAAAAAAGCCAAGATAAGAAAATGAAGGAGGCGTAATCCATCGACCAAAAAAAAAGTATCCCATCAACAGAGTAGTGCTTCTGCGCCCTTTTACAGCTCCTCGTTTCCGTCACACTGCTGCCACATCTTGACGCTGCGAATCTCCATCTGAGGTCTCTTCCAGGTGGGGAACCACTTGTCTCGCGCCTCCCAAAAGTCCTTCTTGGCGTTGGGGCTCCCGTTCAGCCACGGCTTGCCAGACTTGCCGTCCTCGAACCAGCCGTTGGTGCCACCGACGGCCAGGTTCAGGATGAGGAAGAAGCGCTGGTCAAAGGGCGTCTGGCTGCGGCCCGTCTGAGTCCAGGGGTCCTGGAGACGCGTGCCATTGGCTCCAGCCTCTGGGAAGTTGCCGCGCTTGTACAGCGGCTGGTCAAAGTTGACGTACATGACCTGGAGCAGGCGGCTGTTGATGTAAGTGAAGAGGTAGTTTTGCGACCACTCAAGGCCGAATGTGTTGAAGTCGGAAGAGTAGGTCGACTTGAGAGCTTGTCGCTTGTTGTTGGTGCGCCACCAAGCATTGTTGGCCGCGTTAGGACCCCAGTGAAGCGCCGACGACGCAATGTTGTTGCCGCCCTGACCATATGTCCAGTCATTTCCACGGCTCTCGGCGATGTCAATCTCACCGGATCGCGGCCAGGGACCGTAAACATCATCGACGGGCATCATCCAGATCGCCGGCCAGAGCCAGTCGCCCTCTGGCATCCGAGCCGACACCTCAACACGGCCATACTTGATGGTAGCACTTTTTTTGGTGTTGATGCGGGCCGAACGAGTGGGCGGGACAATGGTTGCATTGCCTACAGTTGTGTTTGTGGCAGCAATGCAGTCCTGTTGAAGATTAGACGTGCAGGTGCCGTCTTTGAGCAGGTCGATAACAGTGTCCTGTTGGATCTTGGTCTCGTCTTGGAGAGTGGCCTTGATCTTGAGGACGCCGTCTTCGACAAAGACATTTTCGTCGGTCCCCGTTGTCTCTTGGAACTCTCCATTGCTGTAAAATATTTGTTAGCAATCTGCCATATCTTTTTTTATAGTTGGATTTTCTGGATAATTTGAAGACATACCCAAAACCACCCACTGTGACCTCCTTGGTCCAAATATCGTCCCGCAGACCCCCGGAAAAGTTCTCATCGAGCACCATGCAGTACTCGTGCTTCACCACGCTCCTGATGCCATCCCACACCAGCACACCCGAGATCCCCAGTCCGACAAGGATCCCGATGATGGGCAGGATGGTAACCCATTTCTCCTTGGGGTGACGCTTCTCCAGCCAGGGCTTCTCCACCTCGCCCTTGCGAACCCGCCTGCTGTGGAAATACCGCTGAGCGCGCTCCTCGAACCTGTTGCCGATGCCACTCCCGGACTCGTAGCTCGACGCCGGCCGCGACATGGCAGGCGTTCCAAAGGGGTTCTGACCGACCGCCGAAGATCTGTGCGAAGCCCTAGACTCGATGCCGTCGCCGAATGGGCTGCTGCTGCTGGCGCCTCCGGGTGTGGCAGCAAGATACGGGCTTTCTGGCGTGCTCGCGCGATGAGGAGTCATTATATCATTTGGCGATGTGGGGGTCTCCGAGGCGCGGTGGTTTGCACGAGAGCCTGCACGGCTGCTGTAGTTGCCATTATAGGGGCGTTCTTGATCCATGGCTTAATGGCTGACGAAAAAAAACGCTATGCTCTTGTGCGGTTGTTTGCTGTTTACCAAAAAAAAAAGACTATCTCAAGATAGGGGACGGGTGGTTTATTTGCCTCCTTGAAGAAAGCCGCAAGCATGAATAAAAGCGAGTGATAAGACGTGATCTGTTCCAGGCACGATAGTAAGACGGCGACTTGCCCACAGCCTCACAACAGCGCTATCCCGATTAGGCGATCTTTAAAAACTGGAGAGAAAAAAAAAACACAAAGTAAACGATAGGACGGACACACAAGGATGCCTCTGTCTGTCAATCGCGGTGCGTAGACGTCGTGGATCAAACGTTAGCACCACTAAGCAATAGAGCCTCTTACAAGAGAGCAAGTCAAAAACAAAAAGATGGTTGCAACTGAAGGAGACTGCGCGCAACAGCTGCTCCTCACGGCATCCCTGTGGCGGCGGGGATCATAGCTACCTCCGCCAAGAGACAGGTACGTACCCTGCTGGGTTGATCCCTGTCGCTACATACCTTCCAGCCGGGATTCTAGAGTTTTATCGCATTTCATGAATTTCCTTCAATCCGTTCTTGGCAGGTCCTGGGCTCCACATCGTGCGCGTTTGGTAGTTCAACACTGGGTTGCCAGGGTCAAGGGCAATATAATCCCTGTTCAAAAGCTAAACCAACAAACACGAAGCGAAGAACCTGGGTGCGGGTTCGTGCGTGGTGGATTATGGGATTGATTCCATCTTGCCGTTTCCTCCCCCCCTAACATGTGCAAACACGTGGTAACCAGATAGATGATCCTAGCATTCATCAATGGATAGTTATGGATATCACTTTCAGCTGCCCCAAAGTCACGTCACTGGCAATTTACAAGGTACGTGGGGCAAGCTGAAGGTGGAACAAAAGACTTCCTCTGACCGCTCTGACTTCAATACGGGAGTATACTATCTTTGGCATTTTCGTGCCTGGAAAACGGCCATGCGCTGCTGGCGTTCCGGGAGAGCTAGTCTAGTCTAGCCCCAGCCTTGCGGTAGAAGAAAGCTGCCAATCGGATGAGAACCTAGATTTGCCTAGATAAAGATTTCCACCTCAAGGTGAAAAAAAAAAACACCCCCAGTCAGACTAGACTAGTCAGTAGGTAGGGAAAAGAGATAGTAGATTTTGATGAGTGAGCTCCCGTCGGAATTTTTCAAGATAACAAACACATCAAACGTTGGCCAGAAGCTGCCTTTGAAGACCCATTTCTACTCTCTAGCGAAGTGTTGACCAAGTTTTTAAAAAGGCACCTGCGTAAAAGTAACATTAGAGAAACAGGGTCTAGAACCGGCAACACCATCGGCCGGCCGCATCACCTTTTTTTTCTTCTCGGAGGGGCAAAACAACGACAACAAAAAAAGAGACGTAAAAAGAAAAGAAAATCTCCGCCCGCCACGCACGCCACGCCGCCCTCAGGCCCGTGTAGCCGAGCCCCGAGTATTGCATTTTGACGTCTTGGTATTGACATTTCAGCCCTCGGGAAATTCTTTTTTAGGTCTATAATCTTTTTTTAGGCATCTTTGCTTGGTCTTCAATACTTACCCAAGAGCTTTCTTAGTTGGACTCGGTGCCGAAGAAGCTTCTCTTTTTTCTTTATTCTTGTTACCTGTTTTGTTATAGTCCAAGTTTCTAGGTCAAAAAGGTTCGACGGTAAGGCTGCACTAAAAGAACGATAAGCCTCTGATGCAAAAGCTGCAAAGCCAACGCTGAAATGCATACTGCAGGCAGAGCTCAGCAGCATGCAGGTAAAAAATGTCTCAAAATACGGGAGTGCTTCCGTTGATATCATAACAAGATTTTGGGACAAACATGCATGGCCTGTGGTGTCCAACCATATGTTACAGTAGAGTTCGTGTCTAATCTATCAAGCATCGGTTTCCTGTGCGTCATGTTCTGCATCTCGCATATCCATCAAATGAGCATCCTGGACCGCGCCCGTATCTGCATAATGACAGCTGATTAATATCATGTTGGAAAGCGGTGAACCGTCTTTTTTTTTTCTCTCTCGCGGTGATTAACAACAAGGCAGCCCATGTCCCTCGTGATCATTCGTCGGTGCAGTCAAACCTGCACGTAATGCTTAAACCACCCCCTCTGGGCGATTCTTCCCTCTGCGATTTGGTGTCCATCGCAAGGTTTCAGCTGGTATCCTTGTGTCAATCTTCCTAAAATAAACTCCCCTCTTTTCAGTCTATTAAGACAAGAAAACAAAGTAATGCCGAGAATAACTCCAGCCTCTCTGGCGGCCGCCTCCAGTCTTGGGGTTGCTCAGATACCGGGAAATACTCACCCATGCCCAACCCCCCACCGCTGCTTCAGCCGCGAGATCCGCCATCAAAGCGATGAATTATCTGCTATCTGCCTGATGCCAGAAGGGCCCGCAAGCAAACATGGTGGAGAGCAGATTTCTCAGGTCTCGTAATCCATACACGACGTGTGAGTAGCCGAAATTTGTGACTCGTGATGGCGTTCCTTGTCCCTCGGACAGGGAGACCACCTGGGGAGGAGCTGACGTTCAATGGCCTGTTAGGGAGAGGGAAGTTTGCCGCACGTCTTCGTATCGTTCGACCTTTCGCCTGCCTTTGTAAAACCCCGGCGCCGATAAGGCCTTTGCCAGAACCGCAGCAAGGCTCAAGGCATGCATGGACACACGACTGTGTGCCACCCTTGGGCCTGGCTTGAAAGCCCCAAGCACTTGTTCACGTCTCATGGATCACCCTCATCCGCAATCTCGTAGGCATCTCCCGTTATCTCGGCCACTCGTCGGGGGAACAGTACCCTCAATTTCAACGTGATGAAGGGTACCATAGCCGTGGTCTGCTCATTCTGTCCACCTCAGGGCGCCGTATCACATCCATGCAACGGGATAAATGATGATGTTGTTTTGAAGACTTTCGGAACCGTAAATGGGCCCAGCATAAACTGCACCAGTCACATACAAAACAGTTATCAGTATCAACAAAGCTCAAAGGAAAGTCGTAACTAAGATCTATTCAACTAAGAAAGAAGTAAGCAAAACAACAAACAACGCAACAGAAAAATAAAACGAGACCAAGCTTGTTTTGTAATCCTCCCAACTGTAAATCCCATACCATTCTATAGTCTAACGCCATGAAGTATGCCAGAAGAAGACAAGAAAATGACAAAAAGAAGCCTATTAAACAACCAACATCAACAGTAACCAGACAACCCTAATCCTTCGTGGGGAAGCTTTTCATCTAGTCTAGACTCAGTAGCCGCTTGTCCCTGTAAGACACATGTATTGTAGCGCTAGATTAAACCAAAGCCAAGTCTGTTCTTTTGTACCCAGATCTATCGTTCCCTTCTTTTTTTACCCATCTTTACTTCCCCTCGGCTGGATTGTTGTCGTCGATGTATTATGGTTCTCATCCAAGAGAGAGCAAACGCAGAAATACCGTAGTTCCTCCAAACTTAGTCGGCTTCGTCATCCGTGTCCGGGGGATGCGGCGTACCCTTGGGGCTGTTGAGCCACTCGATATGCCTCAGTCGCCTGCGTACCTCTTGCTCCTTGAGCTCCTTCTTTGTCTTCTTCTTCTTCTTCTTGGCCTTGAACTTGAGCTCGCCGTTGTCCTCGGCGCCGCTATTGACAGCACTGTTCATGGCGCTGTTCATGGCGCTTGAAACGACGCTGCTGGCGAAGCCATTGGGCGTTGCCGCGCCGCTGGTCACGCCAGAGCCCGGCCGGGAATCCTCGAAACGATCGAGAGCGATGGCGTTGTGACCCCGGTGCGCGACCCTGCCATCAGCAACGTGCCACTGCTCCGACGAGAGTGCTCCGACGAACTCGTCGTTATGTGAGATCATGACGACACCACCCTTGAACTCACGGATGGCAACAGCAAGACCGCCAAGCGAGTCGCGATCCAAGAAGTTAGTCGGTTCGTCAAGAACCAACAGATGAGGGTTGTTCCACATGGCACCCGCAATCACCACCTTGACCTTTTGACCACCAGAGAGCGAGCCAATCTCGTTGTGGTTGGCAATCTCAGGGTCCAGACCGAGGTCCTCAAAGTGCTTTGAGATGACGGCCGGCTGGAGCTCACGGTATCCCAAACCCTCACGCGACGCCTCGTGATCATCGAACTCTTGAACCAACTTGTTAAATCCAAGTTCGATCAGGGTCTCACGAGAGATCTGTGAGTTGTACTTGGGAAGCATGGCTTTCCATTTGCTAATTTTGTGATGGCTTTGTCAGTACGGCAAGGATACGTGATCCAAGTTTGATCTGACGGAATACTTCACTTACACTTCGTATTGGAACGTCTTCTTGTACTTCTGACGTCCGACCAGAGATTCGAGCTGCCTTGGGCCTCTGCCGTCACCCAAATCAACAGGCTTCTCCATCTGCTTGCGGTCCTCCTCGGACAGGACACGCGTCTGTTTCATGTGAACCTCGCGGTCATCGCCGTGCTGGTAGCGCCATTGCAGGTACTGGTTGGGGGTCTTCTCAAGATGCATCTCTACGTGCTCCAGAGCGTGCTGCTTAATGTAGCCGATTCGCAGGTTGGGGTGCTTCTCGACCTTGCCCGAGTTAGGGATGACTTCACCCGTCAGCAGCTTGATAAGCGTGGATTTGCCTGCACCATTGGCGCCAATGATGGCAACGCGTGAAGAGAGCGTAAGCTGGCAAGACACATCGCTCAGCGAGGGCTTGGGTGCTCCAGGGTAGGTGTACGAGACGTTGGTCATGCGAATGACTGCGCGTGTCATCGACTTGATACCAGAAAGAATACCCGGTGGGGGGAACTTGAACTGCACGTTGCTTGCCGACAATGTGTAGTAGCTCTTGGCCTCAGGACGGACCTTAACAAAGTCAGAAAGGTTGCCCTTGAAGTGACCAAGCTTCTTGCCGGGTTCATAGTGGTAGATGTCTGTCGTTACCTCGTCGAGGAACTTGGAGTCGTGAGAAACAATGAGACTTGTAATGTCAGGGTGTGTCTTCAGGTAGTTCTCCAGCCAAGCAATGTTGGCAACATCCAGGTGATTGGTAGGTTCGTCAAGGAGCAGGACGTCTGCCTTTTGCAGCATGGCACGTGCCAAAGCCAGCTTCATCTTCCAACCACCAGAGAGGGACCCGACCTTTTGGGATTGGCGACCCTCGGGTCCAGCAGTAAAGCCGAACTCGGCAAGGACGTCGGAAATCTCCTGTCTGGTGTAATTCTCCTTGGCAACAGTGGGGTCCTTGACCATGAAATCAAGAATGCTGATATCGGCATCTTCACCCTGGTTGTGCTCGACGTAGCAGGTACGCAGAACCGATTGCGGAGGGAAGCCCTCGAGCTTCTCATTGGCAATCGATCGCATCAGAGTCGACTTTCCTGCACCGTTGCGACCACAAAGACCATAGCGGTGACCCTTGAGCAGACGCAGGTTGGTGTGGGAGAGCAGAAGCATGCCGCCGTATGCCAAGGAGAAGTCTGCGTTGACAATCTCAACCTCGCCATCATCTTCCTTTTCGGGCACGCCGTATTTCTTCTCGTCCTCCTCGACGTAGTGCTTTTGCACAGCGGTAGCAACGGCTTCGTGCGACTTCATCAGCGACTGCAAGTAGGGTGATATCCTTCCAGCAATTCGCGTAACGTGTCTGTGGTTGACGTCCTCAGCGACCTGATCACTGATGTAGGACCTGAGTGACTTGTAGAATTCTTGATCACTCGCCAGGCCGTTGGCCCGCTTGATCTCGGCGTCCAGAATCTTGCCGACGTCTTCGCCCTTGGTGCGCTCGACGACGTTGTCCTTGTCCACAGCCATAGCCTTGTTCATGACGTTTAGTGCCCTGGTCGCAATCTCACGAACCTCGGGAAGTGCCGCCCTATCAGCCACGTTCTTGACACCAGGCGTGAGCTTGGGAAGGAAAGTCCGCGCTTCAATCGGATCGTGGACAAGTTTTGTCAGGTTCTCAGTAATGACAACCGTTTGTCTGAGCACTTCTTGTGGTGTGGTGGGAGTGTTCAGAGACCTCTCAAGGAAAGGCGTGAGGAGCGCGAGAACAGGGGATGTGACAATGGCCACGAATGTGGTCATGGAAAGGGCGTGGATAGCCTTCTGCAGAGACTGCGCAGATGGCTTCTGCATGGTCTCAATGAGAAGAGGTATCCGGGGCGCAACGTCATCATTGGTGAGCAGATCCGTAAGCGACTTCATTGTCTCCAGGGCCTGTTTCTCAACCTCCGACTTGAGGTCGTGCATGCCAGCCTCGACGAGGGGAATCAAGCCGGCGAGCTTGTTACCCATGGCCTCGCGAAGCAGATCCTTCTCCAGTGCCTCCTCCTTGGTTCCACCAATCGACAGCTTAGCCTTGTCTGCCATCTTCTGCATCATCTTGAGAGCACCGACAGTTCCCTGCCACTTGCCGGTCTTTTTGGATAGATAGTTGACCAACGCGGGGAGGAGACCGGCCACCAGGGCCTCAGGGCTCAGGTGCCCGAATAGTGCATCAAGACCATATTGTGCGGCATCGCGGACGACGGCGCCCTTGTCGGCAAGGGCGTCGAGGGCGCAGGCGATGATGCCGCCGTCTTGCAGCAGGAAAACGTATTCGCTAGGGGCATCCCGGGGAGGAAATTTCTCAAAGAGTGCGCCGAGGAGGTTCTGAGCACTTTCCCGACGCAGGCCACTCTTCTTGTCGGCCGCAGCCTTCTTGATCTCGGCGAGGACGCCGTATGCGTTCAAGCCACGGAAGCCGACGCCAGGAGAGTTGATAAATAATTCGCACAGGGCGTAGGCTGCGTCGATGGAGGCATTTGAAGACTTCGCATTGAAGACAGTGTCGAGAATGGACGAGACGTCAGCCTGCGAAGGCGCGGGGCCGTCGCCCTTGACGACGATGGTAGGAACCGACATCGAACTTTAGGGGGACGAAGAAAAAAAAGACAAACAAACAAAAAATGAAGGAAAGAGAAAAGCTTTCTCCCAGCCCAATGAAAGCCTCGATTATTACAGGCAGGGCGATTAAGGGGAAAAGGAGTAATGATTAGTGGCGCAAAGAACTACGGCCGGAGAAACAACGGCGGCTGAAACTTTTTGCTGACAAGGCGCGCCAGGGAGAAAAAAAAAAAATTGTCCCGCGCCGCCCAAACACAGCGACCCCTCCGTTCCCTTGAATTTCCTGCAGGGAAAAATCCTTATCGGGCAGCATGATAGCTTGTGAAAGTGGGAACCACTCAAGCCCAATCTTCAAGGTTAACCCCTCCAAGGACCCACCGCTACTATTTATGAAAGGGCTGGGTGCTTCGTTATTAAATCCGGAATTGGCTGGATGACATAAGCCGGAATTGTAAGCGTACCCTTTGGACCAACGCAACAACGATTCGACCCCACCTTTCATCATCGAAGCCTGTTGTTGGGCTACACTGATGCACGTTGTGGCATTCACTCATCATGATTCGTAAAATCAGACTTCACCCTTCAACCACTTGTATTAGCCGAGTTTTAGGTAGCCAACACCCCATCAGTTACTTTAACAGAGTTCAAATGTCCAACCCTGCAAAAGTTGTTTCCACGGCACCTCTGGTTAGTTGTATCCGACTGTTAAACTTTTGAAGCAAAAGCAGTCTTGTTGCACGAGAGCTTGAGAGCGTTTGGCAAGCTAACCATGTGCGTCAATTGCATCATGTCATCACCAAATCAAGCCCGATAATGAGGCCAAGTGGACAAAATTAGTCAAGTATGTAAAGCTATTCAGTTTTGTGCATATATCTGGCAGTCTCCCTTCAGGCCAGTCGGTTTATTGGATCCATCGGTGAGCGAACTTGATTTGTTGATGCCGAACAAAACGCCCATCAACAGGATCGCCTACAAGGACCCCAATGGTACCGAGAGGACGTGGGAGTCTGCCGAGCGCCGGACTCGCCCAGAGAACAGCGAGATTGACGGCGTAGGAATCGTGGCCATACTGGAGAAATCTACTGGTGAGGAAGCAATATGACTTGCTCGTCGTTATATGATATATTTCAGCATGCTCATTGTGTTTCTTTTCTACTCAAATAATCAAGGCCCCGAGATTATCCTACAGAAGCAGTTCCGTCCACCACTCGACAAGGTCACCATTGAGGTTCCTGCAGGCCTTGTCGATGCTGGCGAGACAGCCGAGCAGTCTGCCGTCCGCGAGCTGAAGGAGGAGACTGGATACGTGGGCAAGGCTTCAGAAACGTCAACTATCATGTTCAATGGTTAGTCGGCAACTGCTGACCAGGGCATCATTTTCTTTGACGGCTTTCTCGAAGACTTTACTAACCGAACATGGGTCTATCACATACTATAGATCCGGGCTTCACAAACACGAACCTACGCATGGTTCACGTCACCATCGACATGGACCTGCCCGAGAACCAGAATCTCAAGCCAGAGCTGGAAGAAAGCGAGTTCATCGAGGTCTTCACTGTACCTCTGTCCAAGTTGTGGGAGGAGTGCAAGAGGCTCGAAGCCGAGGGCTGTGCCATTGATGCCCGTGTCGGTACGCTGGCTGAGGGCATAGAGCTTGCTAAGCGCTTCAAGCTTTCTTGAATGAAACTCGAACGGCCTTGCCTACTCATGAGCTGCAGCCCTGTATTTATACCCATCTTGTACAAGACTTAGTTGCATACAGAAAACTAGAGCAATTGTTTGCCAGCCGCAGTTTATAAGCCGCAAATACACCGGTTTGAAATCTATCGTCCATTGTTCCTTCTTCTTGCCTCCCTTGGTCTCCTTAGGACCATTCCCCGTCTCCTCGACTCCCACAAAGCATGGAAGATCGCAGCGCCTATAGTCTCAACTGACTCCCAGCACCTCCGAAAACCCTGCAAGTGCAACCTCGTCCACATCATCTCCGCCGCGGCCCGATCCCTCATTCCCACCACGATCCTACCCGCAGAAACCCCAACAGCCCCTACCCGAGCCTGCGCAACGCGCGCCCCTGCACCTCGCAGTCCACGACCCGGCTCAGCTCCCACCCTCCTCCGCCAACCACCGCCCGCCGCAACATTGCAAGACCGCCACGGCCTGCTTCTCGGCTCATTCAGGCCCCTCTGAGCCACGCCAAGGCTCTCGACTGACGAGAGAATGCGCGACCGTCGGTGCTGCCGGTCCCTACGCGTCGGCGTGCGTTCAGGACGAAGCCTGCCGCCTTGCATCTGCTGTCGGCACTTGTGCTCCTCGGGCTCTGGAGACGGCGCATTGGAGCGGCGCCGGCGTCTCGTCGATTCAAGCGCGTGCTCGACCTCGTCGGTGGTGGCGAGCAACACCCCTGGTGCGCCGTGGCGAGATGGACTTGTGGGTGGACATGGTAGGGTTGGGTGTGTTGAACACATGCTGAATGGACTTGTTTCCGTTTCTTCTTTTGCGTTTGGTTCCTGTGCTGTTTCTTTCTTGCTATAGTTGTTGAGAGGCTTTGGTGCACTTGGTATTCGGTCGACGCCGCAGGGTTTGGGTGGTGTATTAAGTACAGAGACCGGCCAGAAACGTAAAATCACACACCCAGTTTTCTAAGATTTTGGCTCTTTGTCCTATCTAACTCGTTTGGTTTTTGGCTTCTAGGTCCAAATTGCTGGTTGCAACTTGCAGTTGAACGAACAAAGAGATACATGCCAAATCGCCGAACTTGGGTGCCGGCCTTGGTTCATTCACAATACCACGTCTTCACAAATGGTCTATAACTTTTCAAGTATGGCTGCAGTGACGCTCTACATACGTCTTCGGTCAAATTTTGTATTCGTCACCCCATCCCTTCAACAAGTAAAACTTCTACTTCACCCTCCCAATTGACATTGCTCATTCACGTCGAGATGGCCTCCAGTTTTTTTTTTTTCTTTTTTTTTTTTTTTTTTTTTTTTTTTTTTTTTCTTTTCTTTTCAGAAGCACCACCATCAGGACAAGGCCTAAAAAGACCATTCTAATGCCTTCTTCACGATTATGGAACGTCACTTTTACTTAATTTATTAATTTACTTTCACGACCTTCTCACGGCCGATCTGTCCATTTTCAGGATCGTTTCAACCCCCACCATTTCGCCATCACCTCAGTTCCAGTTCTTGCCAAAGAACTCGAGCACGGACTTGTAGCCGCGAGTGTACTCCTCCTTGACCCTGTCGTCCTTGAGGTTCGCCCTGGCCGCCATCCATCCGTGGACCTGGTCGCCAAAGGTCTCGATGTGCTTGGGCACCGACGAGGGCAGCGACGACTCGAATGCCGAGACGTCCTTTGCGACCTCGTCCTTTGACGCGAGCATGATGATCGGCACCTTGATGTTCTTGGCGTCGGCGGGGTCCACCATGGCCGGGTGGATCGAGGCTCCGATTGCGAACGGGCTGTTGTCGGACGAGGTGGTCAGGCAAACGATCTTGCCGCCCCAGCAGAACTGTTGTTTTGTTTGTGGTATAGTGTTAGCAACAACATACATAATGAAGGAGCAAGAAAAAAAAAGAAATCAATGGGACACATACGCCAATTATACCCCAGCTCTTGATCCCAGGGTTTTTCTCCTGCACAGCCTTGACGTAGTCGGGCACCTTGGCCGCCGTCTCGGCCGGGTTCCAGTCCTTGAACCAGTTGCCGACCTTTTGCTGCTTCTCCTCCGTGTTGGGAGGGTACCACTCAATGGGGCACGGGTTACCCTTGAACCAGTCGGGCATGAAGATGCGGTACTTTTGCGACGCGTCGCTCGTGGACAGGATGTCCATGCCCTGAAGTGTCTGGTCAAAGTAGCCAAAGATGTCGTAGATGGCGATTATGCCTTTGGTGGCGTCCTGGGGGCCAGTCACATCTTTTTTTGTTTTCCTAAGTATTAGTCTTTTTGTCTAAAAGGGTTGATAAAGTAGGGAATTTGGACGGGATGGATAGTAGGAAAGAGAAGGGAAGAAGAAATATAAAACAAAAACAAAAAGTAACAACATACAGGTCTTGTAACCACCCACCTCCTCATACGTTCCCTTCTTCTCATACCCCGACTCGACGACGGGAGGCACGTTGCAGCAGGCCTTGCTGTGGCCGGCAGTGGCTTCCATGGTGGACATTTTGGCAATCCGAGCAGTTTTTGGAGGTGCAATTGGTTTACCGTTTGTGTTTGTGAATATCGAGGAACGAGCGCCAGTGGTTATGTTGTTTCGCTGCTGAACGGCGGCAAGAGCTCGGAGCGATGACGAAAGTGGGCGAGTCGCGGTTCTTATCGATGTGGTCGATGCTGCTGCTGCTGCTGCCGCTGCCGTTCCCGCTGCCGCCCAAGCTCCTGTTTGTGGAGGGGTCATGGTGGCAACCGAATGGGGAACCGATGGGAATTGGGTTTCCCGTAGCGGCAACTGCGGCACCAATGAGATAAAAACTCTCAAATGGAATACAATAGAATCCGATTGATGTTTCGCAAAACTTGCAGTGGGTCTGACAATCTAATCTTGCTATGACTTCTCACCTATTGCTTGTTATGTTTGATTTGTCGAGCCTGAGGGGCGGTGCTCGAGTCTGGAACTAGATTTTTACTCAAACCACTGTATCGTCTGTTCCTACGTACGTATATCTCTGTCTAGACTAGGTTCAAAAGTAGGTATGAAATGACGATGGGATGACAGAACGTGGGTGCACAACCGCCAATATTGACATTTATCGAACGCGGGGTAGCAACCTAGCAACGGAAGGGAATATGTGATGTCATCCATGTCAGTGGCTTGTCAGTGGCTGCATTAACAGGTAAACGGTAATACAGTAGTGTACTGTACTTTGTACCGTTCAGTCAGTGTACCGCTGCAGAACAACCTCGAGGCAATTTGCACTTTGGCCAAGTCGGCAACTGCCGAACAGCGATTTATCATTGTAATATTTAGTGGGCGGAGGTGCATAACACTGGAATGATATGGTAGCTATGAGATAGCATTTACTCTCAACCAAATAACTACATACGATATACGTACAAATAGATAACAATAGATTTCACAATGCTACGCTCTTACAGCCCAAAAAAACCTATCCCATTGCATCTTCAATCACTTCTAGGGCATCTTTTTCTGCAGTACCCCGCCGCTCCTCTGCCTTAGGATCGATGGTCGTCCAGTCATCTCTCCGACCTGCTTCCGCAATCGATTCAGATGTGCCGCAGCAGACGGCAACCTTGAACCTGCAGGCGTCGTAGTGCCTCCAGACCCTGTCCCGCCGCCTCCCGGGGGTAGAGTTACACTCTCCCACCCTTCTCTATCCATGCCATCGTCCCCATCTTCAGCCTCCTCCTCGCGAATCCTCCGCACTGGATCCCCCGCGTGGTGCTGCTTTTGTGTATGTTGTTGCTCTTGCTCATGCAATCCGATCCCGCCCGGCATGCTCCGTCGTCTGGGGCGAGCTGCGTTTGGCGACGCCATGGGCGGCGTGACGAATCCCGCAATGCCGTTCTCCCGAGGCAAGTTCAGCATTGCCGGGGGCCCGCCTGCGACACGAACTGTCTTGCGGCTTCTTGCTGCTGCTGCTGTCGCCGCCGCCTGCCTCTCTTTTTCGACTTTTCGAGCCGCTAGCAGCGCTGCTTGTATGGCAGCCCAACTTTCAATCTTGCCGTTATCCGCCTCGGACCCGCAGTCGCACTCGTCACCGGCAGGACAGAGTCGCTCTCCTGCTGCATGCCACTCGGCCAGGCACTTCTCGTGACTTGGGCACCCGCACCCCAGACACGCCGGGTAGAGGGCGGCGACAGGCTCGGCGCAGTATACGCATCGCAGTTGCGACTGCAAGCTGTGTTGGCAGCGCTCGCAAGTGCCCACGGCACCGCCTATAGTCATCTCCGCCGTCGTCCCGTCAATAGAGACAAGTTCTGAGCCGTAGTGACTGGGTAAGGGCCGGCCGCTCGTCTGCAGAGGCTCAAGATTCGTTTCGTGAATTCTGCAGATTCCTGTGACGTCTAAACCGCGACCTGAGCTCATCAGCGCCTTAAGATGCCTACGTCTGCTGACAGTCAAGGTCGGTGATGGTGTGCCAGTCACGACTTCTTCACCGTATTCGTCCTTGATTGTTGCACTCGTGTCCCTCACATGAGGCGAGTTGTGATGGCCCTTGTGCCCACCGTCTTCGTCATCATCATTCTGCTGTCCAAACATCGACTTCGAGTTCGCATTTCGATCACCACCCTTGAGGATGTTGAACTTCATGATCTCGAGCCTTGCCAGAGGTTGGCCCCAGACCTGCAGCATCTCGGCATACGCATGGCGGTAGCTAGCGTACAGCGCCCCGCGCTTCGGCTCCAAGTATGGAGTTGTCATCCAACCATCGTCATCAAAATTGCCCTCGTTGAAGAGTTTGATGCTCACGCTAACTGCCACCATCGACTCAAGATTATTATACGGCGCATCGATGCCGTCAGTTGAGGGTGTCCGCGTTCCCGCGGCACTCGCCGCCGCCGCCGCCGCCCTCAACTCAGCAGCGACTGCCGCTGTACCGGCTGCCGCGTCAGCGTGACGGGCGGCTGCTCCTGCGCCGAAAACCGTTGATGCACCCCACGTCACGGCTGGCGCAAGGTTGCCCAAAATGGTCTCTGCAGGACTAACTCGTTTGCGTGTTGTAGGACCATCAGGTGGCGACGATGAAACCATGTTTTGCGGTGTGCGGGGCAAGCTCGCGGCCAGGCCTGGGGCTCCTGTAATGGCCGAGTTTGACCTGCGAAAACCTGGGTTGCGTGTGTTCGGAGACGTAGATAGGCTTTGCGTATAGTCAACTTCACCAGCGGAATTATGGTGGCTGCGGGGAGCCCTGATGCCCACAGTAGCCGGTGGTGTCTCTCCGCACGAATAGGATCCAGGATCTCCAAGCCAGACTCCAGGCTCGGACCCAAGTGAAGTCGAGTAAGAGTACAGGTTAGGCGTTTGCGACGTGCGTGGGGTGGTTATGGCCGAGCTTGCCTGGCTACGCAGGTGATGATGTTGGTGCTGCCAGTTTGACTGCAGCTGTTGTTGATGCCATAGCTCAGGATTAGTCGGAAAGTACTCGAGAGAGAATGAAGGGGCCTTCATTGGTAATGGCGTCTGTGGTTGTGTGAGATGCGACTCGGCGTATGCCAGGCTATCCTTGGCCCAGGAATCGCCAAATACGCACGAGAGCATAGCTAGCATTTGAATGTCTGCCAGCTGCTCGAAATAGGCGAACACATCGCGGATGAATTCATGTACCAAGGGATGTTGACCCCATTTGACCTTGCCTAGAAACATCTCTGCTTCATGATGCGGCGAAGTGTCGCCAAATCGAGAGACTGCGTCGCGGGCAATCACAAGGAATGAATCTGTATTCTTCCTTGGGAACTGCTGCTCATCCGCAAGCCGCAGAGGTATATCGGAACGCAGGAGGAGACCAGCGTAGCGCCAAATGTACATCAAATCTTGATCGCCGTGCCGCTCTGCCACCTGCGCATTATGTTCACAAACTTCCTCTCCATCGCCAAAAATAGCATATTCCCTGGCATAGGCCTGTTTGGAGGGGATGAGATCACGCATATCGTGTATGGACACAATGTTCTTGGCCTTGACTGTGGCGGTACGCCTGCTCCCCCTGATGGTCCCGGCTTGTGTGCCGGTCCCGGTGCCGGTTCCACCACCGCTCGACCGTACGGATTCATTGGCGCTCCACGACTTTCGAAATTTGCTACGGCCCTGCCGGTACCAGAAACTGATGCGGTTCATGGACGCCAACTCGGAGTCCGAGGAGGACGATGACGACGAGTCATCCGCATCTGATCCGCCTGATCCATCTTCACTCGCAGAATCATCGGGGTTGCGACGACCGGTGGGAGACTGCGAGTTTTGCAAAAGGCGACCAAACCCTGCAAATCTAGGCTCACCCTTAGATCGTTCCCTGACGGAGTCGGTATTGACGAGGAACAAAGCCCTAGCCTTCTCCTCCTTTGTCGGGAAGAAACATGCTAGCTTCCCGTCATTAGAAAAGCGGGCACCACAGGTCCGTTTTACGGGTATGACTGTCTGTCTGAATCCCCCAGAAAGTGCTGCCGGAGCATCAGACCCAGTTGTCGGTTCAGGCAGCTCCTGGGACATAGCTGCAGAGCCACCTGGCGGGATATCCGATTCACTGTCGCTAGAGCTCTCGTCATCGGCCACGGCAGTCCTCCCTGTGGTCTCCAAGTCTTCGTCTTCGTCGTCCATATCGTCCATGTCTCCCAGATCCCTCAAAAAGCTGGTGCTTCCGGCAAGGTCGACTTCTCCGAGGAGGTAAGCAAACGCTGGCCCTAAAGAGTTCTTTTTGTGCTGCGCAAACTGGCCAACCAGAAGAGAAAGCTCATTCTCAATCTTGGTGCGTGTTTCTTCCGTCATGAACGAGCTCTTGTCGATGAAGAACCTCGGGGCTTTGGACTTGGGATACTTTTTGGGTATGTCAACTTTGACCTTGATATGTATGGGATCGCCACTGACGCCCCATGGGCCTTTGAGGCTTGCGTTTATTGTAAGATTGTCCATGTCGATGTGGTTCCATTTTACGTTTGGTAGTTGACTAGTGAGGCGAACGAACTCGTCTTGGAGAGTATCGGGTTCGCCCCATTCATTATCGTGATATACTGAGCCAAAAATAGAGTCTTGATCGGTGGGCGATAGAGCATCCCGGTTACTGCTCGAAGCTCCAGTCTGCGTCTTACGCTTGCTCATCGTTACACCTCTCATCCATCCTATCTGGGCCAGGCTCCGATTTGACTCCTTGCCCACAGTTTTGGCTTTCATAGATGGCGCCCGCCATGCAGACGCGGGCTTGTGGTGTGTGTTTTGGTTGCCGCTGGCAAGACCATTGCGCCGGAGGGGGTTAGAGGTATGAGAGGCGCGAGGGTCGGTCATGGTGCCGTTCCACCTGTCACGATGAACGCCATCATCTACGGTACGGAAGGTCTTGTAGGTGGCACCTTTGCGGGTAAGGACGAGATCTTTGGGGGCAGGCTGACCCTTGACGTAGCCGACCTTTTCCAACACATCTGCCTCCATGCGTTCCAATCGCAACTCCTTGTCTGCGCCCCAGGACACAAGCTGGAAGTCTCGACTGTCAATGCCATTATCATCTACCCCTCCCCGGCTTCTCCAAAGAAACTCCTTGACCTTGTGGTCTCCATGGCCCTTGAATACAAAGACAGGGTCTTCTCTGCTGTCCTGAGGAGCCCCGTCACCGGACCGACCATCAAAAAGGTGGAGATTACCAGGCTCATTCTGGGGCATAGCAAGCACTCCCCAGCCGAAGGGTGTATGCCTGGCACGCCAGACGGGGAAATCAGTACGAATGACGCGTTCTGGGGCGTCACCCTCGTTTTTGTAATCCCAAAACTTGATGCTCTTGTCCAGCGAACATGTCACGAGCGCAGAGGCTCTCGTGCGGTTCCAATCGATCCCATAGATCTTGGACGAGTGCGCCATAATGGTCTTGACGGGTTCGACCGGCCGTCTTTCGTCCCAGATGTGCAAGAGCCGGTCGTGAGATGACGCAAGCATGTGGGGATCCTGACGACTGAACTTGACCTGCGTGGCACCAGCGGTCCAGTCACAAAAGCTTAGCGCAGGCTGCTGTGGGCGACGAAGGTCCCAGTTATGGACATAGCCGTCGACGGAGCATGTCACGAGCAGATCCGGGTGGTGAGCCGAAAAGTTAATATCAGTGATGGCACGGCTGTGACCCTGCAGTGAGTGCTCGATGGGGCCAGAGGCCGAATCGTCGCGAAAGTTTAGGTTCCAGACCAGACAACGATGGTTGGCAGTGGATGCGACCCAGTAGTCGCGAGCAGCAAAAGGCGACCATTGGACATCGACCACAAGCCATGGCAGTCCGCGACTGCTCAGACGTCGGGGAGGGCTGTAGGGAGAGTCAAGATCGATGATTGCAAGGCCCTCAGGAGACGCGAGGGCGACATCACGACCAGAAGGGGATATGGTCGCTGAGCCCACAAGGCCTGGGACGTGGATAGTCCAGTCGGCATCGAAACTTTCACTGTCAAAGGCGGTTTTGACGGCATTGGCCTTCTTGCCCGAGTCGGGCTTCTTCTGGTCATATGCCGAGGGCATCTTTGCCGCACGCAAGGAAATGCGCGGGATGGAATTGGCGAAAGGGCATTATTCGCCAAGACACCGCGGACCGATTTCGTCCGACAGCTCAGTATGTGATTGATCGTTTAACGTATTAATAACATCGAATATTATGGAAATGTCAAGATATGAAAGTAGATCAGGTGGGGAAAGACGGCGGATGTTGTGTTGGCAGCGCCTACGTGAGTGAAGAAATGAATGACTGCTCATGTAAAGTTGGTCGTGAAGGTTGCAACATCAAGCGGATCACGAGATTCTACCAACTCATCATTACCCGACAATGCGCGCGACTCCAAGGTACTCCGCAGCAAAATTTGGCCTCCAAGGTACCTTTACCTGCCTTTCTGGCATGGATGTATCGCGCCAGCTTGCGCCTCCTTATCTTATCGCACCAGACAAATCCTGATCCTTTCCTCTACGGAAATACGGCGCTACCGCAATGAGGGTCCACAAATTGTTACGTCGTCAGCGATCGCTGTCAAACGAACTCCCCGACAACCCCACCTTTGCAGTTCCTTAGACCACGACATTCCATCAGATAACACCGCCGCGTTACCATTTTGCTGCATGTGCGCCTACCGCAGTCGATCTGTCGAGCCTAAAGTAATCGGACTTTTGTTGCGGAACCTGAAAGTTTCCATATCATCGCAGCCATGGCATTGCCGAAGAGGATAGTCAAGGAAACGGAGAGGTTGATGGCGGAACCGTACGTTAGGGTCGCCCCCATGAGCTCAACGGCCAGCCTAAACATTCTACCCCTCTCAAATCAACCCAGACATGGTACAACACAACACAACTACAGTATAGATTCTCACAATTCGGCTTTATAGTGTACCCGGAATCAGCGCTGTGCCCCACGAGGATAACTTACGGTATTTCGACGTGGAGATTCATGGCCCTACTCAATCACCATACGAAGGTCAGTAAGCCTTGCCGCACGCGCCGGGCCGGCCCGCACCAAACATGCCGCACACCCATACTCAATCCGATTTGAGCACGTACAGCATGCCATGTATATAAAAGCCACTGACCATAGACCTTCATTTAGGCGGCGTCTTCAAACTCGACCTCTTCCTCCCCGACGACTACCCGATGACCCCGCCCAAGATCCGCTTCGTGACCAAGATCTACCACCCCAACGTCGACAAGCTTGGACGTATATGTCTGGATGTGCTGAAGAGTATGGTTCCTGATGAAATCAACAGCGATCTGTCGCTAGACACAATAAGGCGTCCTCTAACATGTTGAGCGATCTCCTGCAGATAACTGGTCACCAGCCCTCCAGATCCGAACGATCCTTCTTTCCATCCAAGCCCTACTTGGAGCGCCCAACCCAGACGACCCCCTCGCGCCAGATGTTGCAAAGGCATGGAAGGAGGACGAGCCGGCCGCGATTAAGACGGCCAGAGACTGGACACTGCAGTATGCCACTCCTAAATGAACTGGTCACTTGCAGGCGCAAGCGGTTTAGTGGACATGTGGACGAGGGGCAGATTGCTAGAGTCGGCCTCGCTGCTTAGAGATGGCCGGAGGCGGGAGTTGGAAACTTATCATGGTCTTGGCACATGTTTGTCAAAGACACGAACGGGGACGGCAGGCAGCAGACACTTTTGTGCAGCCCTCATGGCAACAAGTCCAAGTACGGCGTACATGTCGTAGGACTTGGGTCGAAAGCCGTCTTGCACCGGTAAGTTAGAGGCTTCAAAAGCTTCGAAACATGTTTAGATTTCAAATGGTTATCAGCGCGACTTATGAAACCCCCTCTTCATGGCTTTTGGTTTTTGATAACCTTCTATCACAAGCAAGCGGGGAAGTTTGGTTTCGCAATCAGTTAGTGCATAGACACTTGGTGGTCGACAGGGGCTATAACCGGTTAACTAGGTTCTATACCAGTCCCAATTTTCTGCCATGACAACACAAACCATTTCTATTGTTTCCTGTTGCGTCTCTGTTTCTTTTTGCGATTTAGCTGAATGGGTTTATTCTTTCTTACGGAGGGGACTACCAGTAGCTGGCTAGTATGTTGCACTGATCATCAATCTGGCTAGGAGTGGCTATCTTATATCGACCCTGAAGACTTTTGTGTACACATGACCCAAGGCACGACACAACAAACAAACATTGCTGTAAATAGTCATTTAGCACATGCCAGGTACGTATAATAGCAAACGATACTATTGACACAGGGGTGAGGAAGGGTCCCCCCATGCAGAAAGGCAAGGAGCGAAATGAGGCCGAAAGCACAGACGTAATAGCGATTGCAATTGTCGATATTTGTTCCAGGGATTGAATAATGCCATCGCTATCACTTGATCGGCTTCGGCAATTTTTTTTTGACTCGATAAACAGAGTGTCAGTTAAGCATACTGCTGCTCATCTACAAAGTCAGGCAGGGAGGGGATCGGAATTCTTTACTGGAGTCTCGACTACCGAAATGACCCAGTGCACATCGGTTATCTTTATGGGGGGGGACCAAAATCCGGGTTCCTGGTTTTGGAATTTGGACCCGGAAATGCAGTCGACGGGGCCGCTCCTGTTTTTTGTTCCCATGGGACGGCCAGTAGGCGCATAAAGCGCGCGCAGCGTTGGTTTTAATGCGCGCCGAACTTGGCACCCAGAAGCTCAGGAGCATTGTCGTCCATTCCGGGTTTCGTCTCCTACAAAAACAATCAAAGATCAAATGAATAAGATGGGCAAGGCACCCTAGGTACTCAGGTACATTGTACAGGCAGTGAGTTTCTCCTGTTTGAGTACACACACACACACACACACACACACACACACACACACACACACACACACACACACACACACGCCTCGAAAGCGGATTGGTTGGATTTCTACCGGTACGTACGAAGTACGAAAATCTCGGAAGAAAATGAACCCCGTACGGCAAAATCCTACAGTACCTACAAACTTGTTCTTGCGGGAGATGATGATGACGGATTGTGGGCCACAAGAAGAAACAAACGAAGAAAAAGAAGCTGACAACCTCAAACTAGACTAGCCTGGCCTAGACTAAAATCCGGAAGGAATCCCATGGCAACCCGGACTTGAAGCCAACCAATAGTTAGCCAGAGAAAAAAAAAATTCAACTGGTAAAAAAATTTGCCGGTCCAATTTGGTCACTGTTCCTGGCCGATCTACTGCAAAGACAAATGATTTGAGCTGGCGGACTACCAAATCAGGAGAGTTGATGGGTGAGGCGATTTACCTCTTCTTGTCTCCGTCTCCTGGCCTCTCCCCGCTCATAGTAGTGGATGTGGATGAGACCCTTGCGGTAACGTTGTTTTTTATTTTTTCAACAGGTCCGTCCCCTGTTTTGTTTCTTGGACCCCTGCATTTTCGTTCACTCGCTTGGCTCGTTATCCGCGGCCCAGAATCGCTGTGATTGATCCATACCCTCTGTTTGATGGTATCTCATTTGAACTGCCTTGTGTCATCTCATTTTGACTTGTTAATTTGAGTTCACCATGGAATCGCATACTACTAATGTACTTAAATAGCTTTTTCCCCTGCGCTTAGCTGTGGCGTGCGCCATCATGTACAGGTACCTGAACTGCTTTGTAGCTCTTAAGAAGCTGCCCCAGGAATGTCATACTATGGTACTACTCGTGCATGCACGCACGCACGTACTCCACCACCACTACCCCCCAGCTTGTCAAGCACGCAAGGGCCTAGGATCCCCAGGGCACTGCCCAGCCTCCACTTGAGACTAGTCCAGCCACCCGACAGGGTCGAACTTGGTAAAGAAAAGCAAACAAAATCGGCTGCCCGTTGCCACATCTTGAAATAATGTTCCTTCTGCCTACCCCGTCTCGGACTTTTAGCTCTTGGGGTCTTCTCGCTCTCGGACCCAGTTCATCTACCTCACCATACTTGTGTCTACTTTTCATTCGATTTGCGAATTCATTGACCATCGCTCCCGCCTCCATCGTGGCTATCGATCTTGTACTAGCTAGCTCGTGTCGAGAACAAAAAAAGGCCCTGACACCAGGTTAATTGTCTTTACTCAACTCAGACATAACCACCCCACATCCCGCCCGTGTGGTCTTATTCTGTTTGTGAAACAGACGCTGTTCTGCTTGCAGTCCATCATTTGAGCCGACCAGCACTTAGACCAGTACCACGGACCTTGTCTTGACCTTGTCCAGCACCTGTCAAAAATATTAGCCTACTGCATTAACGTTGTGGATGGCGCTTTGCCACAACAGCTTCAGCACATCGTCGTTTCTCTATCGTGGCACAATAAGTTCAGCTCGATTTCTCGTCTCGACTGTACAAGGCCGATTGGCCCAGTTCATCTCTACATCTTTCGGCTGAACGCTCGTCCTTCAGCAAAAAAAAAAAAAAAAAAGAACATTCGTCTCAACGCACATTCACAAGAATCCCCAAGGCATCCATCAGCCAAAATAACTCAGGGTCCAACCATGACGTCCATAGCACGCACCAACGGTGGGGCGGCTACCTCGAAACGCTTCGAGCTCCCCGCGCTCGACTTCAAGTTTACTCCTCTGACTGACGGCACCAACATCCCACCACCTCTACCGTCCCCAATTGAGGAGACCCCGCCGCCAGTCGCTGCCGCTCGCGCCGAGACACCAGACACTTCTGCAACTAGCACGGGCACAGTAGACGAGAAGCAGGAGGAACAACAACAAACATCAACCAGCATGGCCGGCACGAAAAGGCCAGCCGAGTCGCCCATATCCCCCGTTTCGCCAACCAGCTCTGCCCGCCCCGGCAGCATCCGTCGCCTTTTCAGCAGGAATCTCCTCAGCCAGTCGTATGCAGAGAGCGAGGCAGGAGAGCCAGAGAGCCCGGGCCTCAGGCGGCCGCAGAGCCAGGCGAGCTTCCCTACCGACAAGCGACCCAAGCGATCGAGCGGCTGGTTCAGGCGGTTAAGAGGAGGCAGCAACGGTGACAGCACGACCGATACGACGGGCTCTAAGCGCGCAACCGTTGGGAGCTACGAGGATATTGTCGGCACCAGGAAGACTAGCGGGCCGCCGCCGCCCATGATACCCGAGCTGAGCGACCTCGAGGCCAAGGTTGGTCTGAACGATGGTAGCAGTCTTGGGAATGACATGTTTAAACACATCAAATAAGACCGTCAACGGTTGCGGTCCGTTTTCATTCTGGTCTTCTCACTTTGAAATGCTAGTTTTTGACTTTTCTGCATTGCTACCTTGGAGTTTGTGTCTACATACGATGATTACTCGATATGCAGGGCTTGGGGCTTTTCTTTTTCTTTTTTTTTTTTTTTCATTCGAAGAACAAAGTTTATTATCACGAATAACACTTTCTATTATTTGTCTTGCCCAGTTGCCCTACCTACCCACGGTTTCTTTTGCTCATCCTGAGTCGATATTCTTTTTTTTTTTCCTTTTTTTTTTTTTCCCTCTTCTAAATCCTTGTTTGTTTTTGTTTCTATTCTGTTTGTCAAGACAGCATCGCATGGATGAGGCATGAGCTATCTCTTCTTTTTTGACTTTGCTTCAGCCAGCATCATCCTAGGAAGCGCGGGGGCATGCATGATTCGCCGCTTGGATCGACTCTTACTGTCGTTCAAAAGAAGCAATGCATTATTACAGCTGCACGACGGGAAGATTTGGCAGAAGAGAAGAAGGGGAAACGCAAAGATGGGACGACATGTTGGAGAGACGTGAAAAACCGAGATACCCCCCTCTTGGCTTGCTTGCTTTTCTTTGAGCAGCAACCGATAAAATCTGTTTGTTTTGTTTTCTGGTTGATATCTTACCAACCGTACATTTATTTACACGAGGTTTTTTGAACGTTTCATTTCTTTACTCTTGACTTTGGTACTCTCCCCAAACAAGACATAATTTGTTTCTTGGAGATATTTGTTCCATTTGTCTGTTCAATCAAGTTTCTTTTTGCAACTGGTATGTTCTGTTGTGGACTCGACGGAAGTTCAGACTCGAATCTGTGTCGGGTGACATGAAGCATTGAAGCATTTGCTTCTTGACGTGCCGCTGCCTTGTTGACTTAGATGAGGTCGTGTTTTTTTACTCCGATGCGGCGTGGCTTGTCGCGATGTTTGAGCCCTTGGCCTTAGTCTATGGTTTCCCGTTCATCGCTGTTGTGAAGATATGGCCGAGCAGGATTAGGCTATCCTGGCTTTGAATGGAGTAATACAACGTAAAAAAAACATTTGAGACAAGAAACGGAGACCAACCACCACCTAGGAAGGGTTTTGCATTGTGTCTGACTATACTTCATGCGATATCTACATTGAATTGATCAGCTTGCCCTTTATTTGAGCTACACTGCACTCAATCGTCGTCTGTCACACTCGACATGGTTACATTCATTACCTGATGCAGATCGGACGGCCGGAGCTTGCTCTTACTGGGGCGGGGCGGCGGGGAAGCTTAGACGCGACGGCATGACATTTGGCGTATTGATTGGCCCGAGCTTGACGCAGCTTCAACGTCATTGCTCGCCGCTTTTACGGTGCCGAACTTTCTTGAAGCTCCAAAAATAACATTGACTGTCGACGTGTTTTGCTTTTACTGCGTCTATTTTTGGGCAAACCTCACGAAGCCATCAGACACAATTAATTACGGAAAAACACAATCGGGAACAACAGTACATTGACAAGCTACCAACAAAGTACACGCCATGTCTGCCCCGAGGCTAGCCAACCGGCTGCCAATCGCCGGCAGCTTACTTCAGCCAGTCAGGATCGCCCTCAGGTTACCGAGCAGGACAGGCGCTGCGGCGGCATCCCAGGTTCGATTCAAGTCGGGGCCTTATGGCTACACACAGACCAAAGCACTGGTGTTTTCCAAATTCGGTGAGCCCAGCGATGTCTTGCGGTAAGATGTCTCTCCCACCTGACCCTTTATTTTCGCAATCCCGACAAAACACTAACGCCGAAACATTCTCTCCCCACCATAGGCTACATACCCACTCCATCTCCCCCTCCCTCCCATCCCACGCCGTCGTCCTCCGCACGCTCGCGGCCCCGATCAACCCCGCCGATGTGAACACGATCCAGGGCACCTACGGGGCCAAGCCCGACTTCAACTCGCCCGCCAACATGCAGCTCGGCACTGCGGAGCCTTCGGTCGTCCCCGGCAACGAAGGCTGCTTCGAGGTGGTGTCGGTCGGGTCCGGGGTCAAGAACCTGAAAAAGGGCGACTGGGCCATCCCGGCCAGCACGGGCATGGGCACGTGGCGAACGCACGCGCTCGTCGAGAACGCCGACCGCGCCCTCCTCCGCGTCCCCGACGGCGACGCGCCCCTGACGCCCATCCAGGCCGCCATGGTCAGCGTCAACCCGTCGTCGGCCTACCGCATGCTGCGCGACTACGTCGACCTGGTCGACCTGAGCGTGCAGGCGTTCCGCAGCGGCTCGGGCGCCGACGGCGGTGCATGGTTCATCCAGAACGGCGCCAACAGCGGCGTCGGGCGCGCCGCGATCCAGCTTGGCCGGCTGTGGGGCCTGCGTTCCGTCAACGTGGTGCGCGAGCGCGACACGCCCGAGGCCACGGAGCAGCTCAAGCGCGAGCTGCACGACCTGGGCGCCACCGTCGTCGTGACCGAGGCCGAGCTGCTGGACCGCGGCTTCCCCGCCCGGCTCAAGGAGGAGTGGACAAAGGGACAGCCGCTGATGCTGGGACTCAACTGCGTGGGCGGGAAATCGGCCACGCAGCTGGCCAGGGTGCTGAGCGAGCAGGGGACGCTGGTGACGTACGGCGCCATGTCCAGGCAGCCCGTGGCGCTGCCGACGGGCCTGCTCATCTTCAAGGACCTCAGGTTCCGCGGCTTCTGGCTCAGCAGGTGGGCCGACGGCGACCGGGAGGGCAAGAGGCGGACCATCGAGGAGCTGCTGGCCATGATGCGCAAGGGTCAGTTTAGCGACGCGCCCGTGGACGAGGTCAGGTGGGATTGGGATACCGAGGAGGAGACGCTCAAGAAGGCAGTGCAGGGCACGCTCGGTGGGTTCAGGAAGGGCAAGGGGGTGTTTATGTTTGGTGACACGTGAGAAGCTTCTTTGGTGGAGAAAGTTTTTTTTTTTTTTTTTTTCCTTTGTAAATGTCTCGTGTGTATATTATTGTCTATACCGGATTGTTTGTGGAGAGAAGCATGTTGCTGTGGGATTTAATGCCTAGACTTGGAGTATTCAACTAGCATCTACCTTTCGAGGGAGTGCGTGTTATAGAATGGTGAAGTGGTCTACTCGTGTACGAGGGGAAACGAGTAGTGGCACTCGGTAGGCCACTTCCATTACCCACGTCGAGTTTATTGGCTGGAGATCTCGACCGTAGCTGGGCCATGTTTTGTTGACCGATTAGACATCCATTTCAAGATTACATATCGAACAAATGAGTAACACCAATTCGCTTTATTTTGCAACACGCTAAAACTTTCCAACTTAGTAAATACTGGTAATCCTTCCTCCCTCATGTTTCGACCAAGGCCCATCTATCCCAAAACCCAGCTGTCTTGCACTCAACCAGCTTCAATCATCTCTCACCGGCTCATACTCATCAGCATCATTCTCCGACAAGGCTCCTCGACTCGAACCCACCTCCGAACCCACCTCTGACGGCGGGCGAATCTGCATGCTCACGTCAATAGGCACGGAGCGCGACATGTAACGTGAGGGTAGCATCCAAGAAGGGATTGGGTGGAAAAACTGCGATGGCTGAACTGGCTGGATCGGCGCAGGCGATGCATAATGCTGAAATCCTGGATATAGGGACGAGCAGTCTGAACCTGTGGTGGATGTACCACATCCGGAGGGGTCGGACTCGACGCAATCTCCATTGTGAAGACGAGAGTCCATGGGAGACGAAAACACAGACTGCACAGATTCAGGCGGAGTAATGGCCTGCGAGTGAAGGCTGCGCTGATTGGGGCTGTAGTGGCCCCAGGTGAAGTCTATGCGAGCCGACTGAGAAGCAGGTGTTGCAGGGAGGGCTCGACTGTTGATAGGAGTCCCAGCTTCGGTTCGGTCCGGGAAAGGAGTCATGTGCCTTTCCAATGCTGTCGGCGAGCTTGGTGCTGGTTGGTGTATTCCAGCCCATGGCATGCTTGCTTGGCGGCGAGACACGGCTGGCAAGTCGCTTCGTGGGGCTGATGACGACTCTGTATCGGGAGTCATTATGCCAGACCCTGATCTGTCACTGGATGCCGGATATAACAGAGGTGAAGCGACGCCTGTTTTCGTTCTTATATCCTGCCCTGTTTGGGACTCTACCATGATTGCCCCCGTTGACCCTGCACTGTTCCCGGATGATGATCTTCTGATTTGGGGACCGTTTTGTGGCACCGGTTTCGATAAACCAGAGCTCGACTTGGTCGCCTGTTTCACCTTTTTTGTCTTTTTCTTACGCTTCTTGAGGCTTTCTACCGGCACCGCTGTGGTTGTTGATGGATAGATTTCCTTATCTTGCCCATTTCCCCCCCTCTCTGACTCCGCTTGCTTGTTCGGCATGCCAGTTGGGACAACGGTAGGGCCATTGTCGGTCTCGTTGCCTGTCTCTGCTAGGCCCAAGTTGCTGTTGCTCGCAACGGCGACCCTTTCGTCTGCCTGTCTTCTTCGCTTACGGTCCAAGTCTTCCGCCATCTTCCTCTGCTTCTTGGGTATATCCTATCGCGCCAACTTTGGTTCGCATGGAAGGTCAGAGTTTGCCCGCATTGAGAGGTTGACCGAGTCGGTGCCGCCAGTCTCTGCACAAACATTCTTTGCGTCTGGGGCAGCGGCAGGCTGCTCTTCAACTTCACCCATGCCCGTTGGACGTTCTTGGCGATGTTGCAGTCTTGAAACGTTCCCCTTCTCAACCGCACAATTGGGACTTTCTGGCACTTCAGGCAGTTCCTGGAGCATGGGAATGTCCGGTATGGCCACGGAAGTCTGGGGAGGTATGTAAGATTGGTATGCTGGCCTGGGTTTTGATGGAGACATTGCAGGTTCTCCGTCTTGCTCGGCTGATCCTCCTCCAGGAAGACCCTCTCCCATAGGCTGAAGAGGCTGCGAGAATTCATTGACCTGGGTCCCATACATCAAATATCTCTTAGATATGGTATGGCGTGAGGTGGTGACTGGAGGAGCCTTCGGGGAAAGTAGAGCAGTGATGTTTAACCGAGCAGTAGTGGAATGCATGCTTGATGGTGATGCAGCTTTAGGGTGTGCGATTGCACTTGATACTTGTGTCGAAGACTGTGTTTGCCGCTTAGTGTTGGTGGTGGCATGGCCTGCTTGCTGAGCTTTGGAAGACAAGTTGGGCGGGAACTGCTGACGCGCAGGTTTTGATCGTGGGGAACTCGAAGATGAACCGAAGAAGTCTGACGGGAGTCCAGCCGCTGAGCTGCGTGGACTATTATCTGCAGAAGACACCCCTTCAGATTGACTGCTGAAACACCCAAGAGTACCACTTAGGTCTTCGAGCTGCATCTTGAAGGTCGCATGATGTTTTGCCATGTCGTCGAATCTTTTCATGGCCTCTGTGGCTTTGAGCTTCAGGCGTCTCAGTGTTTTGCCTCGGGGCGCTTGTCTGACTTTCGTCTTCAGGTCTTCAATTTCCAAGGCCATTGCATATATTGAGTTCTCTTTGGATTCGATCTCGTCAAGGAGCTCTTTGTTTTGTTTCCACAAGAGCCACTGGTAAATTCGAGGTTAGCTCCAGGACTAATGATGACAGTTTGATCATGCACCACTTGCCTTGCCATGGTCCTCCAGGTTTGTTGATACGAAACTGTCAATCAGCTGTGAGACTTGAGCCTTGTTATTTAGTATCAGCTCCATTCTGCTTTGATCGCCAGCCGGGGAGACGGTGGTGCTGAGGGTGGCTACACCAATGTCAGCCTCTCATACAAGTCAAATGAGGAAACCTCTTTGTACAGTGCACATACCCGTCACTGGCCAAACATTCTGTTCATTCATGTCCGGAAATATCACATGTAGGACGTAGCGGCCGTGGATATGACGATGTTGTTGTGCTAGCTCCTCGTACTTTTCGCCTCGGAACATGCTGAGGTTCGTGGGTTGTCCGAGGCGAATTTGGAGCGCGAAAAGGTTGAAGACAGTAGGAGATTCAGAAATGCCTCCAATTAACGATATTTGGGTGGTTATAGGTTATTAAATGGCTTTCCATGCTTACTGGGTAGGCAAAGTAGGGACCTAGGTGCTAAGTGAGGATGTAGCGCAAGATGATGAGAAACGAGCCCAAGACAAGAGAATGGTCTCTGAGTCGTACTTATGCCAGTTGCTATTTCCTCAACGAGCAAATTTCGTGTCAAAATTGGCCAAACACTACCGCTCTGGCACCTGCCCATGGTGTGTTGCAAATTACCTGGCAGCTTCCATGGGCGCATTGGGCGAACAAAGACAGGAGTTGACAAGCTCCATGTTGGCATCATCGAACCCCAGAAGGCCACTCGAAATCATGGGTGGCTTCTCCGACCCACTGGGCAAATACATGCTACCTCTCTACTTTCTTTCAGCTCATGTATCTGGATCCACAGAGATGGTTGAGATAGGCTTGCGCAGAGGACAGCAGAGTGTTTTTTTGTAAGACGTTATACGGCTCCCAAAACCGTAAGTACAACTGGAGATACTAGATGGGAAATGTCATGTAACTACTATCAACGGACTTGTACCTTACCTCTTTTTTCTTGTTGTCCCCTTTCTTCAGTGTCACCCACTAGTCTACATGCCCAGGACGATGCATACGGTATGATGGCAGTTAGTCAATTTGGACTAGTTCTGGCAAAATATTATCACTGTATCCAAGCCACATTAAACAGATATGGGAAACGAGATAGAGAAAAAGTTCAATCTTGTCAGTTGTCAGATCACCAACCTATTTTGCCTGACCGATTTTACCATGCAGATGACTTTGTTAGCATCCAGCGCTCCTTTCGCAAGGCACCCCAGATACTCGTCTGCATACTGTTGCAGACCGAGCCCCTTGTCCAAGTACGTGTTGGCCTGGCCTATACCAACCAAGTCTCTTATGGTTGAAATCTTTGTCAGTGGACTGATTGCCAAAGAGTCCACATTCAGGTCGTAGAAAAGTGATAACAGTCCATATCACGCCGCATACCAAGAGGTATCATCTACCACCCTTTGCTTTTGTTTGATGCCGTAAGTCCTGGGCTCCTGGCCCGCTTGCTTGCTTGCACGCAAAGTTATTTCAGGGAAATGAAACGCCATTCTTCAGCCCCTGAGGATCGGCCAATAGATCAAATGGAGAACATGGTTCCTGGATGGTAAGAGAATCATAAGTTTATGTCTTGGCGGTGGCTAAACCTCTCACGATGGCACTGGATGAAAAGCAACCAAAAGTAGATAATCAAGATTTCAGAGTAGAGATCCAAAACTAAAATAAGGAGCAAAAAGTCCACCACATGCAGTGCGTATACGGTACGATTCCGAATGAAGAAAAAAAAAAAGAAAAAAAGAAAAGAAAAAGAAAATCTTCATCGTCCACTTTTCCAAGAGCTTCTCAATAATATTGATTACCTACCTAGACAGAAGCTTAATAACCATTATACCGGCTGTCAACCTCTGTGTCTGATTCCCAATTGGGAAGTGAAGGGTTTCCTGGGCCTCTCCGGGGGTAAGGGCTGCTGCTGGACTTGTACAGCCTCCGGGAGGGGCGAGCTTCATGATTTGAAGATTTCTCGGGATGCTGCGTCTGTTGCTGTAGCTTGGCATGCGCTCCATTCACAAATTGTTCGTATTCCCCGAGTGTCTCCTTGCATTCTTCCAGCTTTTTTTCCAAGGTACCTTCTGGGACCGGTTCCCATTCTTTGTGTTCGGCACTCCCATGGTTCCTAGTCTTTGAGCGGCTGTCGGCCTTTGATTTCCCGAGCAACGGGAAACACTGCTTCACCCAGGCTCGCGAATCAACGCGTTTTGATATTCGGCTCGCCTCGAGGAGAGCATCTCCACCGTCCAGGGATCGACGTCGACGATTGCCGCTGGACCGTCCCCACTTTGGGAATTTCGGCCATTTACTCTGCGTTTGAGTGGGTTTCTTACTTAGGTGCTCTGTTAAGAAATCTAAAGCCGCCTTTTCTTCTGCCCGCTTCTGATCCAAAACCTGCTTCCTTTCTTTCGGGGACATCGCTTCTAACGAATGGTAAAGATCATGTGGGAGCTTTCCATCAGCCTTACTGTTTTTGCAATCGTCGCAATCGCAAGGTTTCGGCATTTTCTTGAACCGGTCCGGAAGCTGATCCACCGATGTATATTTTATTGGGCCAGGTCCGTCGCTGGAGCGGCGGTCGATCTGGTGGCCGGGATGGGTTGGCTGCGATCTAGATGACGATCCCGGCTGTTGATTTTGATTTCCCGAGGCAGAAATTATTCTGTCCGCGCATTCCTTTACAGCATTGGCTTCGTCCTTTTTAAGCCGGATGAGATGTAAGATTCGCTCCAATACAGGCCTGCGAAGTTGCCCTTCCACACCGGCGACCAACTGCTCCAAAGTAGTCACAGAAAAATCGGCCGACCCATCAAGGCAAGACTGTATAAGTCTCATGTTCTGATTGTTGTCGGCGCGACGATTGATCTCATGGCGTTTGGCGCCAGCCGCAGGCTGCGTCGCCTCGTTGGTGGGATTCTCATGCCTAATGTGAGAGGTTCCAGCAACAGCTGCAGGAGGAACAAACGTGCGAGAACCACCGCTGTCGATACGCAAAGATTTGCCGGAGGATGGAGCGGCGATCGTGGTGGGAACGACCGAAGCCGCAAGGGCGAGGCCTTCGAGTAGTTTTGAAGGCCTCATGATATTAGGAGGTAGTTTCTATTTATAACAAAAGCTCAAAGATAGTGACGAAGATCTCAAGAGAGAAGCCTAAGAAATTCATAACGCATCAAGAAGCAAGTCAATATGGGATAAGGGGTAAGTCTACCGCTGGTGAGCAAGTAAGAAAAGCCTACAACCAGTTTGGTGGGAGCTTACCGAAATTTATATTATACAATGAAGGTTGGGGAACTCCCTGGATTGAATTTCATAAGGCTCTTGAGGTCTAAATTAGACAAATAGGCAATGACTGAATCAAGCTGCTTGATGCTCCTTGACAACAAGTGGGGTCAAGCGATGCACCGTTGACTCATATACAAATGGGACCCCAGGATGGTGCGGCACGCTATTAGAATACACATACCATAATAATATAAAGGTAGGTGTGAACTTTGTATCTCTCGGTCACACCGTAATCCATGTCCTGGTCCACAGAAGAACTTTTCCATGCGCCTAAAGTGTAGTCCAAACTCTACTCAAGCGGCCCCAAATACGTAAAAGAAATATGGTGAGCTTTTTACACTTGAACAAATTGAATCAAGGCATAAATAAATAGGTATATCAGAGCTCTATTATTGTATACAAATACTCAAGTAGCAACACCGAGCGGATTGCATTTTCGCATTAACTACAACAATGATTATCTCAGGTACAGTGCACTCTGATTTGACTTTAACTGTCCGTCTGTTCCTTGAGCTCTCCTTTGGCGCATCAGAGTCCTATTAGGACGTGCGGAAGCTCTTGTGGAGCAATTACAGGATATACTTAGTACGGGAAATAACCCAATAAGCTTTTTTTTGTCAAATGCAACCTGGCGAGTAAGGAATTATGGAGTGATCTCAAGATTCTATATTTGTCTCACTAGATCGGCTAGCGGTGTGTGTACCATGTAATCTCACCGATTTGTTGTGCTTTAGTCTGGGATAGCAGGCTAGCAGCCTCCCATGTCGAGCCTTTGTGAATTTGCTTACTAAACTCAGTCTTGGTTTGAGCTTTGTCAAACTTGGTGCCCTTCCCCCTTCAGAAAACGGTAGAGTAGATCAAGCTAAATGTGCTTAGGAAGTGTATACGAGGTGTTTGTCTTCACGTCTGGTTGAATTTCGTCGACTACTGAATCTGTTACTAATAGATGGCAAATACATAGCTCAGCCACCCCGGCATGTTCTCCTCGGCTTTTTAATACCATTGAGTCTCTGTAACTCTACCAGTAAAGAAACAATTCACCCATTTGATCATGATTGTATTGTCATTATGTTAAGACAAGCTTTACTGAGCTGGATTGCCAAAAGAAATGTTATGGTGACCGAGTGCCGAGTGCTGACTAAACAAGAAATTACAGTAGCCTTCCGGCAGATCAAAATATTGAACCCGAGTCAATATGTTGGTGAATCTTGTGCTCTGTTGAAATGTGTTACTTCGGTTTTTAAGATGTGGAAACACCTTGTGAGCTGTTCAGAAGGTATTACAGTCTCTGGCCGCGGTGAGAGACTTGGGCAGATTGAATCAAGGTTAGAGTTAGAACATGGCGACAAAACTAGCCTCCAAGACGCGGAGATATGTCACAGTAATAATATCAATGTAAATGTAAATGTAAATGTAAATGTAGAAGCGTACCTCAGTATAAGTGTAAGACAGTAGCTAGCTGTGTACAACTGCCGACTATATGTCAATATCAGTTATATAATCCGTATCCGAGTATCCTTTTTTTCTGTCAGCTTCCATATTCTTTTTCTGTCACAGTAAAGCAATTCAGAAAGCCAAGCAAACACACTAGACCAAAAAGTACTCCAATGTCGTCTAGAGAGTTAGATTTAGAGCCCGACGACACGCCCAGCGAGCCGGACGATGACACATGGCGCGACTACGATTTCAGCTCAGATATGGAACCCTTACCGGGTTGCTACTCGGGTAACCACGACCTTGGCTGCTACGTGAGACTGTTGAAAAGAGCAATCCGAGTCCTCGTCCGCAGCAACTACATCTCGTACGACGCCATGAGGTACAAATTTCGGTATTCCAAATGCACGCAACGTCTCGTGGACTGCATCAACCATCAGTACATCACCAACGACCACAAGACGGCGTCAAGGATGAGCCGAGCCATCTGGGGAGAGACATACGCTTACATAGTTGACGTCAGCGTCGATATCGGCGTGACTGCCGATGCCGATGACCCTCCCCGGGACATAATCGACTTTGCTGGTGATATCTTTTATATGGTGGAGAGCTTGCTTTACAGCCTGTGCGACAGAGTGTTTGTCGACTGGGAGCCTTACTTCTGCAATTGCGAGATGGATTCTACAAGGTGCAGGTTTCATATGATGCCTTACCCCAGCTGCACTTGTCCATTGGATGGTAGTGATGGACCTTACTGCCCCTGGCACACAGCGGTGGATCTAGATTCGGCCCAACTGGTGACGAACGACTAGAGAGCAGCTTGCCTGCTACAGGATCGAAAAAAGCGACTGAGCAAGTAGGCCGAGTAGGGTAGCGTACACGGATGATTGCTGGTGTTCATCAGAATTTACGAATTGCTGAATGATAAATGCAGCAGTAACGGTCCTTGTGACTGACATAATTTACACAAATGTGTTTTGTTCTTGGATATATTTTTACCTTTTCTCTTGATCTCTCATGGTGTAGATTTAAGAAAATTTAGGAGCCAGCATGATACAACCATGTGATTAAATGACTTCTCCATATGATCACCGGGCTTCGCGCTCAACGATCCGAGCAAGTGGGGCGTACCAAATCGAGATATCAAAGTACATCGTGTTCCCATACCTTGGGGAGCCCAACTTGCGCCCGTATACTTAACACTGGAGCTCGGCTCCTAAACCAAACCAAAATCAGATTGCAAGTGCAAAAAGACACAATTTTAGAGTACTGGTTGTTGCTATTTTCACTGCACAGAACCAGGCTGATCCCTGATGTCAGGGCCTGTCCAGTCAGCAACAGCATAAAGAACCGGAAACATGGAAAAGAAAACGAAAAAAAAAAAAAACGCACGACCCAAATAGCTGAGCGCTGTCCATACCTTAATCTCCAATCGTCAAAATCCTAGCGCAGAGCGAACCTCGTGATTGTCTGCCGGCTTGTGTAAACCTTGCCGAGGTCGTCCTCGCCGACCCGGGGTGTCTGGGGATGAGCAAAAGTACTCCGACTTACTGACGCCAAGCTTAGAATGATCACATTATCTATCAATCAGCTCTAATTATACTCTCCTGTCGCAGTTGTCAGCAGCTCAAGTCTTTTATGAGTTATTGACTGATGGATCTCTTTCAGGTCTGTAGCGTACAGAGAAGTAAGCTGATAACTGAGTTACGAGTTAAAAAAAGCAAAAAAAGGTCCATCAAAAGGTATGGATTAGGAAAAGGTTGACGAGAATGAAAGTATATAAATGTTCAACTGTGGATAATGATATGGTTGCGTCGTAAGACACCGTAGGCGAGGGAATGGCCCACACCTCGCAACGGGCAGCGTCTTTTGCCGCTTGGTCTCCTGCGCCTGGGGAAAAAAAAAGAAAAAAAAAACATTTTAAGCTCCCTTTTCAGGCCATTGCAACTTATCATTTTTGCGCCTTGCCAGAACTTTGAAGCTTTTATTCTTCCCTTTCAGGCAAATGAGAAGCAAAGGGACGCCGTGACCAGGCAAAATACACGAGCCAGAGACTCGATGCTTTGATTGGGGAAGCACCCCCGCAGATTTTAGCCGCGGAGCTTTCCCCCAACGGAGCCAGGGGTGCACGGGAGGAGGCGTCAAGGGTGGAAAGAGACGACGGTTGTGATGGAATCCACATCTTGTTGGTGGTTTATGTTTCATTTTTCCATGGCCAGGGATGTGAATTTGTGCAACCTCCCAAAAAAAAGTCTGTCACCTATTCCGTTGTTGGTTACAGTCCATGAAATGAAAACATGAACTCTGAACTCTTTTCCTCCCCTTCCTTTCTCTTTTTAGTTGTACGCAACCGTACCCACACACAATGATTTTAGCGTTTCGCAACCAGACTGCAGCCAAGCTGCTGACCGCTGCTAGTTTTCTCACGATATGCTTCATTGTTCTCAATCTAAATCGGCCTTCGGGGTAGAGAGCCAGCCACACTTTACCAAACCCCTTGATGAAGCAGGCGCCGGCACCAGCTTCCACGGCCTCGATCCCGACGCAAACAGCCACTCCCACCACCACTGCATCGTCAAGCTTGGGGTGGACTGCTGTCGCCGCTCTGCCAGAAAAGCTGTGGTACAAAGTAGGACCTGCAGGCTTGAGAGACGAACTCAAGCCCTATGTCGACTCCTGTATATCCAAAAATCCCAGTTTCAAGGTCGAGTTTCTGACGGACGAGTCGGGTAATGACTTTGTCAAGACACACTTTGCCTCGTCACGGCCAGACATCGTCGCAAAGTTTCTCGCCATCACGATTCGTTCCAATCATCAAAGCCGACCTTCTCCGTTATCTGATATTGTACGAGTTTGGCGGGGTATGGAACGACCTGGACGTCTCCTGCGAAGCACCGATCAAGGAATGGGTCCCGGAGCAGTACAAAGACAAAGCGAACATAGTTGTTGGCATGGAGTTCGACATCGATATATGGATTCGGCAGTTCGCCAGCTGGACCATCATGGCCAAGCAAAAATCACCGCACATGCTGGCAGCCGTCGAAGATTGTCTGGAGGGGCTGGTTGCCAAGGCAAAAGAGCGCAATGTCGGCGGGATTCAGGACCTGAAGCTCGACATGCTTGACGATATTGTCGAAGTTTCAGGCCCGAGGAGGTTGACGAGGGGGATTTTGAAGAGTTTGAGCAACAAGTTGAACGAGACGGTTGGCAACGACGAGATCGCCAACGTCAAGGAGCCAAGGCTGTTGGGGGACGTGCTGGTGTTGCCAGACTACGCCTTTGCAGATACGATGAACCAGCAGCATGGCGATAAGAAGCCTGGGCAAAAACTGGTAGCGCACCACTACTCTGGATCCTGGAAGAATCTAAATGGCGGTGAAGAGGCATAAAATGGGTAGGGCTTACACAATGATTAGATCTTGACGAATGAATGTGATATACTATTATCGTCACATACCTCTGCCTCGTGCAGACTTTGCTTTGCGACTTGAAGATAAATTGTACATAGACCTGGTCCTGTTTTTAATGGGTCTCTTGCTCGTGCTCTACCTGGGTCAAGTCGAATTCCAGACACCTGATACTTTCGTTGGCCAGTAGTGTGTCAAAAGTCCACTAGAGGGACGTACTAAAGCTCTAGGTATTATCATCCGCCTGAGTAGGTACTCGGGCTAGGTGCTCAGGCAGTTAGATTTGCAACTTTCTGTGATTGACACCGGGACCCGGTTGCCTTGTGCACAAGCCATCCCTTTCCTCTGCGCATGTCGTCTCCAGTTCAAGAAAGAAGCACCAGTGTGCGAAGTGAATTGGCGTCAGAATATCAGCTGGCATTTGATTTGACGTACTTCTGCTCTCTTGATCACTAGCTATTTGTCTTCTGAGTCTTTGAAATATTGCAAATCTGCGTGACAAATATCTTCCCAGCACAGAGGTCGAGAATGGCTATCCATACTCCTGTCACGACGCCGGCAAATATTGTTAGAGCCTGTGAGATGTGCCCGGTCTAAACGTTGATCATGGCGTATGGGCGTCCTTGGGTATCTTTGGGATCACGACAAGTCTTCTTGTGATACTTCCAGTGAGCTCGCTGGCAGTCCTATCAGCGGAATCCCAAGTCAGTAAACCTGAATCCTCCGACATTGTAGTTGAATGCCATCGAACTTACTTTGTTGCAATACCATGCTGCCTTACACTTTGCGCACTCAGATGGCGCTTTGTCCGTGTCTTGTTTGTTCTTGCCGCATGTGAAGCAGCTGGTGAGCCATGTCAGCGTTGAAGAATCATTGCGGCTTCCAAGGGATCATATTACCTTGGCGCGCCCAAGTTTCGACAAACTCCCGGCTGGTATGCATTTAGAGCAGCAAGAAATTGTCGCTTGCCTGGCCCTCGAAAACCCAGGTCGAGCATGGGAAAAGCAAAGCATTCCTTGCAGTCAACCTCGGAAGTCAAGACCTTGACGTGTTCAATATGCTGCTGGTCGATATTGCTTCCGGCGCACAAAAGAAGAGCGACGGCCAAAATGGTATTGTATTTGAGGTGAGACTTGAGATATCCGGTCTCTGCTTCGGTGCGAGAGCGGAGGTGGGCAACAATGGCGTTACCGACATCATCGGCGGCTAGAGTGTCGCGATCCTTTTTGTGCTCGTCTGACGTCGGCTTGTAAAGGATGGCTTCGAGCTCGACTTTAGGAAGTCCGGCCTTCTTCATTTCCATCTCGATATCTGAGATGCAATCCAAGTCTTGGTCTCCCTCGAAAAGGCCTGGAAACATCGCGATGTCTTGTCAGCAAATGCGGAGGCCCGTCTTGTTTGCTTGGTGAGGTAGGTAGGCAGCCTGGGCGGGCGTACTTACGGTGTCCCCAGCGACCCATGATGACAGACTCTCCGTCTTATCTTCCTGATGGTTGTGATTCTTGGGACCAGTGGTGGGGTAGATGGACAAGAATGCGGATAAATTGCCTGATTTAAGTGTCGTGTGAAGACCAAAGTCGGTACCTTGCATCATAGATAAGGTACGTCGGTAGCCGAAAGTGATGGAGGAAAACACCGAGACTGGGAAACGAAAATTAAAAGAGAAGACAAAACGGTTGGAATTTTGTTGCTTGGGCTTGCCTTCCTTGTTAGCAGAGAATTGTTGGCGCACTGCTTGCAACTGCCAAATTGGGTAGAAGTTGTTCTAGGCAGCAGTGTGTTTGATGTTTGGCAGCCACCGGGCCAAGAAAGGTGCCTGCGGCGGGTGCTTGCCTTACCTGGACTTGCATTCAGACAGCCTAAATACGGTTCTCGCCGTGCTGTAAGGGAAATAATACAAAAATCCGAGAGGAGTCTGAAAGGGAAGTCAGAAAGTAAAGAGGTGAGTGATTGTTTGCCACCGTGCGCTGCACTGACAGAAAGCCTCCATAGCCACACCATCACTGCTAGCGCAACGAACATGATATGACTACATAGGTACCCAAGAAAGCAAAAGAATAGAGCATGTCAACTTTAAATCCGGGGGGGTTACGCAAAGCCTTCGTAAAACCTTTTTTTTCACAATTGTGACCATCGTCCTTGTTTGTTCCATTTACATTCAAAGTTTCTTTCCACGTATAGCTGCTGATATGTCTGGAAACATTGCGCCAAACAGCAATGACAATAATGTTCTGCCCACAGCAAGACTCCGACAATAATTTGCGAATGAATCTCAGAACTGGATCAACTCCTATGCAACGTCGTTGGAATGATTTGGAATGATGCCCGCCTTTTTTAATCCTCAACGCTTCCCTTTCGGAGATATTGAAACAGAAACATCGCCGACAGTGAACTTGGTGACGATACGCTTAGGGTAAGCAAGTTGAAGAAGCTCGCAGAAGCCTTCATGCACGGGAACTAATGTCGAAATTTCGCTAGAATCCATCGTGTGCATCATAGTTGAATTTTTTATCAAACCTTTCCATTCATTACGATAGCAGATTTTCTTTTCTACCTTTTCTTTTTTTCTTTTAATAATTCCAGCCTTCTTTTCCATCCATTTCTCACAAATCACTTACTAGTGTTGTTTCAATGGTGCTTCGTCCCCTTCCGCTACCTTCATTCTAGTTTCGTGATAATACGCTCAACATTCTGCCCATCGAGTGCAGAAGATCTCGGCCATGATCCTCTCCCATGTGCTAAGCAAGAAAAGTACCCATCCCCCCCCCCCCGCAGCATCCCAATGATGAGATCAGGATGTATTCGTCCTTGGCACATCAACACCCGTATCCAGATGTAATCAGACATTCCCAATCTTCTGCTTCTGGACCTTTTCGGTTCTACACAGCATGACATGGTGCGAGCCTCAGGTTCCTACTGGATATTGCTGTACCGGACTCTAACCGCCTGGCGCCTGGCGGAAGAGCGCCATCTTTTCTGTATTCATTGATTCGCCTTGTGCTTGTTGTCAGTGCCTCATTCTCCATTCTCATCCAAATGGGTGATACGGCACACATGCCAAATGAGCCCATAAAACATGTTGGGCTCCAACATAGATGGGGGCGCAAGGGTCCTCTCCCCTTCTACATCTCCCGCCTGGGAGTCTGGGCCGACCGACGCTTGGCCCTACACAGTCAAATGACTCTGATCATTGTGGCCATAGTATCCGGTCAAGGGTGCCGGGAGGAGTTGTCAACCTGTGCAGCCTTAAGTATGATCTGTTTGTCATGGAAGAAACAAAGTCAAATTAGAGGGCCAAGGTCGACTCACCTCGAGCGCCTATCAAAGTCAACGCCGAGCTTGCTGGTAAAAATTGACTTGGGCCACGTATCATTAATGTGTATGACATGGATCGACCACGAACCGAGACCACTGTCTGCCCAAAAAGTTGAAATCCGTAAACCTCGATCCATCCGCAGGCATTCACTGCCGCGGTAACCGAAGGCCTATCAAAACTACCCGAAATGTACGGAACATGTGACTGTGATACAACGGCAGCGGGTTGAGTCCAGGCGCTGAGGACACGTCAGAGGTCAATATTGTCTTGGGGGTCGCACGCAACGGGAATAGAGGGAAATGATCGTGGGCTTGGTAGAGGTGTGTTCAGGCTTCGAAAATTCTCTGAGCCATTCAGAGCGCATGCCTCCAACTGCGCGCAGATTCCAATCCTTCGTCCGAGGTACGGGGATGGAGATACTTGGTGGTAGCACAAGACTCAGAGACGTACAGCCGCTGTTCAAGAACAGCTTCAATACGTTTGATTATGGGAAAGGTGTGACACCAATAATCAACCAGTTCACTCTGGTCTCGTATCTCCTAGACGACAAGCAGGTTGGGTATAAATGAAGAGATGGGCTCCCCATCTGGACCTGTCATTTCTCTTCTCGGCTTTACGCATCAAGCAGACGTTTAACAAAAGTCTAAGGAAAGTGGACATTGCCCCCCACGCTCCGAGTAACTCGTGTTCAACTAAAAGAGGTAAGGGTCCAAGTATTACATCCCATTAACTACCAATTGCTATTTATTCGAGCTTATAAGGGCACACATCCTACGCTGATAACTAGCTGACGTTTATAAGGACACACAACCACCTGTCTGCAAAAGACCATAACGAAGACATGAAGGCGCAAGTACGCTTACTAGAAGTGATCACGCAACTCCGCAGCTTCCTACTCGACGGACGGTGCCTCAGCAAGGTGGAATCAGTGAAACTGGCGATAGAATTTGTGCAGATCGCGGAACAATACCTGGCTGCTGGGAAAAAAGCCAATCCCAGTCCTCCAGAGGTAACTCAGGCTGAAGAATCAGTATTCGTGGACATTCTAGTCAGCTTCAAGACTGTAAGCAGCTCGAGTGTGGATGTAAGCGACTGGGGATCCAAAGGCCATCATGAGAAGCTTCAGATGTTGGAGACGGTTCTAGTGGAAGTTGGCATTTTGAGCAATCGTGGGTTATCTTTTGTTTCTTTTCTTATTCTGACACGCCCACAACTGCGGACTGCTAATTCATTTTTTATATATATTTAGTCAGCGCCCAGCATTGGAGCCAGGTTGAGGGAGTAGATTTCAAGTCACTAGGAAATGTCTTTCTCGGTCAAGTGGATGGTACTATGCAGTGCGGTTGCGGGTTCTGCCAACGGCTACCTTAAACACGACTCCAGATCTTGGGCACCAAACCCGGCGGGATAGTCAAGGCGCGTCGAGAGTACGTTCAATGGAGGGCGGAGGTCGCGGAGAAAATCTGGGAGGTGCTCAGTTGATTGCTGCAAGACGAAGCGTGTGAGAGACCGGTGAAATAACTACAGCGGGATTAGATCCAACAGAGGATTGGACATGACCATTGAAACCACAGCAGAGCTCTCAGGGAGTTAACCTTCCCTATAACCTACCACCCTAACCCCTGTGCAACGCCTTATGCTCAAAACCAGGGCGGAAGAGAATTTACTACTGAGTTGATACTTATATTTCCGTGACAAAGTTCCACCAAATTGTTTGTGAACAATTCTTTTAAGCAGTGGCAACAGGCTTTTGTGCGTTTGGCGCCGGGAAGTCCCAGTCAAAAACCGTGCGGTCGGCATTACGCCTAGTGACGATGACCTCATCCCCAACGCTGATCCGCACTCCAGAACCCTCGGCGCCAGGCCCCGCACCCACACCGCTCGAATCCCCAACTTCACAACCCTTTCCGCCATCATCGACCGCCAAAAATGCATACCGACCAAAGATGGGAGCGTACTTGTGTCCCGGATCAACACGACGGTCCTTCATGAGCGTGTTGAGGAGCTTACCCTCTAGACCCGCGGCAGCGCGACCGAGAGAGTAGTCGACGTTGAGGGAAGAGCAGCGGCCGCAGTTTGCCGTGAGGAGGAACCTGGCGTTGCGGTGCGCTGAACCGGGCAGGGCCAGCTCGGCCCAGTAATCCTCGGCGAAGGGAGCCTCTGTCGGGTCGTCGACGACAATGTTGGGACGAAATTTGTCCATGATGGTGGGGGCTGGGCTCTGAGCGTCGTCCGATCCCTGCTGCTGCTGCTGCTGGTACTCTTGAAGTGGGGCTAGAGACGGATAAGAAAGTGACGAGTTTGACGTGATCAGGTAGGGTGCGCAGTCGGTGAATGTGAGCCAGGCTTGTTCGTCGCTTTGCTTCTCCTTTTCCTGGCCCTGAGAGGCTGGGAAAGACGGAAGGTAGGAGGTGATGGAGGAAAACAGGGAAGAAGGCTGCTGTTGCTTCGGCTGCTCCTCGGGCGAGGACCCTGGTGCCAGGGTGCCGAGCACCCGACGACGGCCGGAGCCGATATGAACCAAAATCGTGGGGAATCCAAAGCAGGCAGAGAAAAAGGCGTCATAGGGCTCTCCCATGCGCAGAGCATTGGCGGGGCTGCCGTGAAGATCAACAGAGACGGGCTCGAGCGCCGAGAAATCCGGGACTAGCGGGACTGAGAGGGTCGTATCTTGGAGGGGATGATGGGCGATAAGCGGCGGATTCGGAATATGATACTTCACGAGTATGGTGTCGCTGGAGGAGGGATTCGATGATGGTGGAGATGAGGAAATGATCTCCTGAGAGAACAGGGCACACTGCGGAAACTTTGACAACTGTAACTTGCGGAGAGACGAGTCCGGCTCGACTTTGAAGAGCATGTATGTTCGGTCATGGAGAATACCCTGTGGCGTGAGAACCGCCGAGTCCAAAGGGATTGAACGAAGCGCTTTGATTGGGTAGACTTTGATGGCTGTGATCTTCATCTCTGCGCTGTCAATAAAGGAAAATTCTTTCGCTGCGATGGGTTATGTTTTACCTGGGGTTGATAAATGAAGAGATGCTGTCGTCATGTCTCCGATTATTATGCGAGATCGACGGATGCGGGGTAAAACACCCAGACATGATTCGTGGTACAAGCGCATGCTCCCGGGGACGCTACGCACAACACGGCTTAGCCTAGTAAGGCTCAACCAGTGTCAAAATATTTCTTTAGCAAATACCAGAGCTCTGCACGAGTCAACCAACCCTCGAACAAGAGAAAAAATCGGATTCATATCCTTCATCTTACTTTCGGTATTCTAGATAGCCCTCCCTTCCTTGTAACGGTCAACCTGCGGCTGGCTTCCAACTTGCCAATGTCGGTGCGCATGCATTCTAGGTCCTCCTTTGTCATCTCTCTATCCCTAGAAGCTCAGTCCTCATCCAAGAGGTTCGACTCTGTGATCCCCGGTATCAAGATTATACCCTCAAACGAAAGGGCAAGTGTTAATTTTGGTTCTTTCCCTTTCAGGTAGAAGACGTTGGACATATACCTGCCACCTGTCGCCGAGAAGACTGCAAGCTATGTAGGAGACGAAAAACTCCCGAGCAGTAGAGACGGGATCATCTGCCTCTTCTAGTGTCTTGGGGGAGTATGGTTCATTTCGTCGAGATTGTCCCGCATCCTGTTGCCCCTTTCGCGACTAACTGAATTGGCTCATAATATTGAACTGATATTGAATGTGCTCGAAGTAATTTAATAAAAATAAATTATTCGAATTATTGTTGAGTGGGACTTTGCAATGCAAAGATTTTCAAGTCTATAATAGAGCTTGATGTTCAAAAGTGTCCACCATATATTTGGTGATATTATGGCCGCAAAGCTTTTTAAATATTAACGCAGCGGCCAGCCTTTGCTGTACTGTTTAATTTCAAGCTCGGGGTACCCGTAGAAGGCTCTAATAAATTTTTAATACGCTACGTTGACTGCAATTAAACTCGTCCGCACGCGCATTTCTGTTTTAATTGCAAGTGGGTTTTATATGTGATGCGGAGGTGGTGCAGAAGGTGCTCCATAAGATGACGCTGGGGCTTTGTGCCGGCGGGAACCCGATAGAGTCTGTAGCTTTGCGCGCTTTCATCCTCTTATCCAGATCCAGCTTGGAATTATAAGGCGACCCTTTTTACTTTTCTTTGGTTTTCCGTTTGGCCTCTGTGTTTCATCAAGTTTTTTTTTTTCTTTTCGTTTTTGCCTTCCAACCGACATGCGAATTTCAAAGCTTTTGCAAATGGCCGCCTTTTTGGCAATCGGTTCGCCGGTGTGGGCTCAGCCGCCCGACATCGCCCACGAATCTCGACTCACAGCTCGCAACATTAACCGCGTACAGGCCGAGCCCGTCGGCTCAGTCGCTCGGAGCAAGGCTCACGGCCAGAAATGCGCTTGTCCTGCAGGGACCCCCAAATGTAACAGAAAAAAGAGAAACCCTCAATTACTGTTTAATTTAATTAAATAATATTATCCATCATAGTTGACAAGGTGTGCTAACAAGAAACAAAAACAATAGCAACAAAGCAAAAGGGCCATGGGTCTTTGCAAAAACGTAGGGATTATGGCAGGTGCCCCGGATGCACCCTCAAACACACCTATTGCCAGTGCAACGACCCCGATTGGGACATTGCCCGGCCTGATCGGCCCATTGACGATACTCCCAATGGGCAATGGATTACCGACCCTTCAGGATCTGCGTGAACTCCACAGGGGTAGGTTAGTTGTTGGCTTGCTGCATGTCAAACACGCCAAGGACCGCGTGAGCCTTCCGTCCTCCATACGGGTCGTTGCAATATTCATTTGGCTACTTGGATTCATTAGCGCTTTTGGTTATGTCTGTTTTTGGCGGCCTGTGGTTTTGTTTTGGAAAGTTAAAAGACTCCGTTTCAATGATAAAGTAAGATTTTTACTTTATCAAACAGTCAATGTTATTGTTTATAAAATGTTTTGAAGTACATGGTAAATGGAAATACCCGCGTAGGGCCTTTAATAGCCGTCCAAGTTGATTAGATAAAGCACATACCACGCCCATACTTGGTAGAAAGTTTGCTACAAAAGAAACCTTGAAAACACATCCATGTTTATTTATTTTAACCCTATAAAATTACCTAGTCTTTAATGCTTTTAAATAAACGTCTTTATTTTTGAAGTAACATGCTTCACAGACATAAACCTCTTTCAACATCCCCACTAATAGGAAATAAGAACTTGTTTTAAATATAAATATTTTTAACAAGAAAGTAAAACAATGGAAGAAATCTGTTGAATTGAAAGTGAACAACTTGTAATATATCCAGGATATTTTAGTTTAACTATGTATTTTCTTTTAGAAAAAAAACTTTATCATTCTTGTTTACCTTTCCCCTGATTTATTCCAAACTTCTTTCAGTTTTAAAAAATTGAATTTTTTGTTCTCAAAATCTCCCAACAATTTCGGGCACATTTAACCGTCGTGATGCGGATGGCATCAATCGTTGACTTACATTTCGGGAATGTCGCCACATCATTGTCCAAGGGATCGTTAGTTGTTAACAACTACTCCGTCAGCTTATCGACGTCAATGTCCTCGGGCGGACTGAACGTAACTTGATACTTGACACTGCTCGCTTCTGCTAATATTAACCAACACGGGACCGCCACCCGGAGGATGCACGGCATAAGAAACGGGCCCTGTTACCGATCAACCCTTTATTTTCCCATACAATCCCAATATCACAAAAATACAATGATCCAGTTTCCGACAAAACTCTCATACACATATCATCGCCAGAGGAATCTTGTTTTCGCTTGCGCGCCGCAGGGCATGGGTACTGAGAAGATCGCTCCCGGCCTATCCCTTTGTATGAAATCTTATCTCACTACAAAACAAATCTGCCTGAATCATGGAAAACTAAGGAGACTGACTAGTGAGGGTGAGATACAGTGGAACATCTAATAAACGACAATAACGAGCACTGGGCAAACTTCAATCCACTTGAGCAGCCAACAAAGACTCTGGAAGACGAGCTTTTTGAATCTCCATGCTACCTGAGTGGCGATGACACAAAAAACTGCTCGTTCCTTCCAATCAAGAAACTTGATAATTTGATTACAAAGGACGCAGTGCCGAAAGGACGGAAGGAATGCGTGATTTCCAAGAGGGATTCAGAGCAATATCAAAATTCATTTGCGACCCACAAGCATACCTGGGAATGAATCAGACCACTCAGCGCATATTTTTCGCCACTTTTGTGGTTTGCGGTAAAACTAAATCGATATCGAATTGTTCTAGGATTGTATATCCGACAAAGATATTTCGTTCATCGCAAAGCTGGAGAAAGGTCATCCGCAACTACATAGCCGTGGAGACCCAAACAAGTCCACTAAGTGCTTCCGGGATTGGGATTGCAAGGCCCTACTTTTCTTTGAAAGGTGTCAGTCAATTTTGCGCCCTAATATAGTGATACTTGCGATCACCCCCCTCGCAGATATTATTAAGTTGCAATAAGCACAGGGCGACGTGTTGCCAGGATTTGTTTACTTAACTGAAGAAGATACCTTGGTTAGTTTTTAAGGTAGAAACATTAGCAGGCTATTCTTAGTAGCGCATTGACATGAGTAATAAGTAATCTTACCAAGCGAAAATAAACTTAGAATTCTTAAAATTAGGACCACGTGCTTTCGGCCATCTCCGATCAAGGCTTTTCAAAATTATAATTTTCATATCTCAAACAACATCTTCCCAGTACCAAAGATACTTTGTAATCGACTTCTATGTATCAAAACCGAGGAAAATATATTTGCAGCCCTGATAAGTAGTCCAATGCAACATAGGGAGCAGGAAGGAAGTAAAGTACAAACACATGAGCAAAAAAAGGCAAAGAGAGGACGATCAAGAAGAAAAGTATCAATGCAATGGCAGATTTCGCCCCGGAAAAAAAGGAAGCTTGAGAAGAGAGTATATTAGAGCTTGAAGATCTATACCAGGAACCCATGAATAACAAGGACTGTGTTCAAAATATAACATAAAAAGAAGGAAAAAGGAAAAACAAAACCAAATAGGTAAAGCCAGGATCTTAAAGTTGACAGCTCGCGGCAACTCATTTCTACCAAACTCTTAAACCGGACCATGGTCGGTTTGCGCACCCTGGACAGCCCCATCACCCGGCGCATTGCATTCGTTGGTCCCAAGAAAAGCTAAAACCGACGTGCATGAAAGCAGACGCGCTGAGTAACACGATTTCTAGGGGCTCGTCCCATGCAGACATATGCAACGTACAGGTTGTGAGTGGGAGCTACGCGCCCGCCTATGTTTGCTAGAAACAAGCAGGATTAGAAACGCTCCAAAAAGTGAAAAGATCGCGTGGAAGAAGATTCACCATCCGGATAGTACGTGAAGACAGAGAAGACCCCATGGCGGTGAGTAGCAGGGTCAGTGGTACAAGGGCCAAATGGAGGGGTCTCCAGGATGCATGGGAAGAATCTGTTCGAGGCCGGGGCGGCGATGAGCGAGATCTGTTAAAACTGCACGACAAAACAGTAGGACTCCTGGTTCCGCACTACCCTTTTGAGCCCGATCACATGTAACTATCTCCCCTTGTTCTAGATGTGATTACTTTCTTTCCATCTAATATATTTTTGACATCAATTTGGTCCTGACTACTACAATAGAACTCTTGTTTTTATGTCGACAACAGGCAAGTATTGTACCCTATCCCATTGCTTCCAATATTGGTACAAACCTTCCTTCATCCCCACTCACCGTGTTGAGTAGCCGCACACCTAATCCAATGACCTCCAGCTTCCCCTGCGCCATCACGGTCATGAAAATATGTCGGATCATCGCTCATGGAAAGCTGCACATGACTCGTTGGGATCCCGTTCAGACACCCACTCTGCCTACTTTCCGAGTCATTAAACATATCACCGTGTTTCCCAGTCCCACAACGCCCAGGCTCTAGGCTTTTGGGATTTTGGGAAATGGTTCCTGTGAGGAGTGTGCAAAATTGTACCGTTTTCTTTTTCTTCTCTTCTTTTTCTTTTTTTCTTTTTTCTTCTGAACGATCGCAAATGCGTATCACGTCGTTCGTGGCTTCTTAGGAGTAGTAACTTGAGCCGTGGGTATTGCACTAAAATCTACAGATAAAAACCAAGGAACTGCCAGGATGAAATATGTCCAACGATCGGCGCGTCAGTGGAGAGGTAACCCCTGGGCGCTGAACATAATTAGGTAGGTACTTTTTATAATTAGACCATTGCAACTTACACGAGGTTATAGCCTATTCTAAAAATGAAATTTCACAAAAATTATTATTAATTCTTTTTTTCGGCCAACATTTTGTAGGTTTCAATATTGTATAAATATCAGCCTACGCCCTACATCTTGTGTGTAATAATCTGTTTTCATCAGCCAACATTGTTCCCATTTACGGGCTCTTTACTCTTTCTTTTACAGCTTTTGTATTTCGATCGTTAAAATCTTATACATTTCTCTTTCGCACTTGCTTTACGAAACCCACCCACTTTTCATAAAAGAGCAATTCCGATAAAATGCAGATTCAAGCCTTCTTCGCCCTGCTTTTTACCTCTGGCGCTATTGCTGTTGTTAACCCAATTGATGCTCGCATTACGTATGCTATTCGCCCCAGTTCATATATCCCGACAGACCCTGCCCGCATTCATCAGAAGCCTGAGGAGTTTCCTTGGCCCGACTTGATAGGAGAGGGAAGCGGCTACAAAGGGACCACACCAAAAACATGGTATTACCCAATTGATCCTGAGGGTCTGATTAAAATATGGATCGACGACCGGGGGTCCATCTATACCAGGGATTCGACAAAATTCGACAATTACGACCAGTGTATTGCTCACTGTTGTAAGTACGGCACTATACTGACCTCGCAGGTCGATCAACCAAATCCTGAGAAATGCAAGTACCATTGCAACGTCATCAATCCACTGCTTTATAATGAGCCGAAACCTTTCCAGTGGCCGTGGAACAAACAGACCGCAGAGACCGGACAACAGACCGCAAAGACCGGACAAGGCAGACAAAGCGGCCACGTGGGAGAGCCTTCATATTCGTACCGTTGGGGTCATAATACTTTCATATCTCCGTATGGAAGTCTATTGAGGAAAATATAAAATGATATAGTATAATATCATTTTATATATATTTATTATATATTAGTGTCATTTATGAACGCCCTACGCATTTTCGGATAGATAACCAACTTTTAACTTTAATTACAACGCCGGTATTGTCTGCTGCAAATAAATTTCCGTCTTTTTAATCTATAGGTAGATTATACTTATTTTGCTGTGAATATTATTATGCCGTTTATCTCCAGTTATATATTATTCTCCTTTTAACTACTTTTATTATCGTACCAACATTATTACCACCAACGTGTAAAAATCCAAAGCATTTGACGAAAGAATACCGCCACAAACGATTCAACCCTTCCATATATTAGTCTTTACTAATTCGAGTATTAAAAGTGCAAAATAAATTATCGTTAGTTCTTTTGCTACTCCTTATATCCAATATTTAAACCTTTTATTTTTACGATTTTTATTCAACCTATTATTATAAAATCTTAATCGCCAAATCGTCGAAAATACCGCTACATGCGACGAAAGTCGACAAGTTGGCCTTAGGCCTGAACCAGAGATATCTTTGGATGGACCTACAGGTACATTGCAAAGCCATAATTAAGCCACGCTCAATTAGTGGAGCTTTGGGCTTCAAGGGTGAGCCCCGAGATTAGAGATGTCCTCAGATTCAAAATAAAAGAAATCTTTATATGGACTTACAAGTATAAAACAAAGCCGCAATTAAGCCACGGTAATGTGGTTTAATTTGGTAGAGTTGAGTCTCAGGGATAAGCCCTGAGATTAAGTTTCTGCTGCGCCACCACGACTATAAAAATATGTCGGATCGTGGTTTATAAAAAGCTGCACATGACTCTGCCGTTTAAACACCCACTTTCTTTACCTTCCGAGTCATTCAATAACGGAATGGCTTGAATAACATCCACGATTCCTTACTCAGTACTTACATTTAACCCACCTAGTGTTGTTATTAAAAGTATACGTCTTGTAACTTTTCCACACGGGAACCCCACCCAAATTTGTCTGGCCTCGTATTAAACCTGGCCAAAGCTATTCCTAACTTTAATTTACGGACTTTATAACGGCCGCACTTTGTAACGCACAACAACTTGCGCTTAATGACGGCTAATTACGGCCCATGTTCGCCGGGACGGCCGGACCGACCGAAGATGTAAGAGTTTTGTTCGTTGAATCGAATAACGTGACAACTTTAATCCCTGTTGTTGGTATTATATTTGTGCCTTTTACCGTTTTCTTTCTATTTTTTAGTTCACGCGATTTGTTTTATTTAAGCAAAAACTCGAGAGAAGAGGTGACTAATGCAAACGCCGGTTATGTTAGCTTAAAAGTAGAAAGTTTTAAATATCAAATAAATAATCGTGGGCGATATTTAATCCCTCCTTAAATATATTCCTATGTCTGCTAATCCTTCAGCGGACAATTCGGGATGTTGGGACTTTTGGAAACATTTATTATAATAATCATGCGAGGTTATATACTTTTTTATTCCCCTTCTTCTTTTCATTTCCACGCGACGGTAACATATACCACCTTATTTGTACCCCTACGAAGCAATTTAAACCGTAAATATTGCTGAAAACGGTATAATTTAAAATTAAACCAGCGTTAGAAATAGTATAATACTTATCATAATGGATCAATTAATTAACAGGTAATATCCTGAACGGTATCTATAATTAGGTATGTTTAAAAATTACTAGGGTATTACGCAGAGACAACCCCTTGTCACCGTCTATATAACTATTAACTTATAACACACAGTTCGCAAATAATTTGTCTTCTCTAAAAGACATTGTTTCTATTTGTGGAACCTTCTTTTTTCCTTCTGCTTTTTAACTTTTGTGTTTCGGTTGTTAAAATCTTCCGAATTTGTCTTTCGCATTCGCTTCACGAAACCAACCCACTATTTATAAAAACAAAAACAAAAAGAAACCCAATAAAATGCAGTACCAAGCCCTGTTGGCCCTGCTTGCTGAATCTGGCGCTATTGGTCCTAATGGGAAAAGGCTTATATCCCGAAGGATCCTGCGCTCGCTCATGGAATCCCCGAGAGATTCCCTTGGCCCGAATTGATAACGAACCGTTATATGCTCACACCAGTTAAATGGTATCAAATTGGTCAGATTAAAATTTGGACCAAGCAAAAGAAAACGGACTTTGTCAAAGATGGTACAAAATTCGACACGTATGACCAGTGTCTCGATCACTGCAAAAAATACGGCGCTGTTTTCTGTTCCCCTATCCGTCGACCAGATGATACGAAATGCAACTATTACTGCACTACTTATTGGGACGACGTCAAACGCGATCCCAATATGAAGTTGCCACGGCACCGACGCAAGCCTTGGGATCCCCACGGCCTATTACCGAATAGTAAAGAGGCGGTGATATCTTCAAATGAGGGAGTTTATAATGAATTAAAGTATTTTTTTGGACCAAGGCGACCGGTTAAGAGCACAAAACCGCAATAAGCCGACGAGGGGAAAAGTTGTCTGTTTAATCTCGGTAAGTAAAGACCAAAAGCCAAGAGGAGCAATTTCTTGGTGATCAGCTTTGTTACGACCAGATGGTTGGGCCGGTAGACACTCGCGCGGACAAAATGCCGCCAGCAGAACCATGGCTTATATAATAGTGGAATCATATAACGGGTTAAGTTATCCGGCACCCACGATTCTTTATCTGGTTATCAAAATACTCCTGTTCCTTACCCACGTCGCCTGCGTCTGCACTGGGTACTTTCTTAGTGGAGTTTTCGGCTCAAATCAAACACCACGCATGATGGTAAATAGACCAGCTCGCGGTAGCGGTAGCGGTAGCGGTAGTAGTTAGGAATTTTATATAATTTCATTTAATCGGCAAAACTCTATATTTCCCACCGGTGCTGCTGTGGTACTTTGTGCGTTGTGCGTTCATTATAAGTCGGGAATAGCTTCATTTGGTCCCGCCTTTGCCGCCCAGGCTTCCCACAGGGCCTGACGTATTGTGGGTACAATCTTGTTGGGGATAAGTCTCTAAACGTATATTTTTGATGGTCACAAAGGCTGGATATAGGTCGGCTGCCATGTCAGTTATCGTGGGTGCCGCATAAATTGACCCTATAGAGACCCATGGTTCTCTGCTATAAGCTATGGCTAACTGAGCGTGTTATTTGACTGAGGTCGTTTTTATGTGGAATAACATAGTGGCGGTGGCCCGGGTGATAATCACCATAGAGAAACATCACCAGCTGAGAGAGGTACCCTTTGTTAACTACCTCGTTGCAGGTAACCAAACCAAAAATTGCCCTTCCTGACGTTATTAAATGGGGCAAGACCAACCCGGTTTAGCTCAACGGGGTCACAGAAATGGAGTTGTTGGGTTTGACCTTTACCATGGGACGATTTCAATCGCGGGGCACCGGCCCGAGGTGTTCCGTCGGGAAAACACTGATGAGTCAGTCAGTTGCATGTTGAGCTTTTGAGTTCAAGTTGAGGATCTAGAGTCGGCAGACCGTCAACATCGCGTCATCTTGTGACCCAAAACACACGTACTATCAGAAAAAGAACTAAAAAAAAAGAAAACCAAGCAAATCGAGTAGTCAAACCAATAGCATTAAACATGGACAAGGTGCTCGCAAAACCGGCCGACCTGTGCTGCATCCAGGGCTCCATCCACACCGGAGAGGCGACCGGGACAATCGAGCAGATTGAGGGCGTCGACACATACGTCGCGAGGCCTCTCCCCGACAAGGCCAACGGTAATGTGCTCCTATACTTTCCGGATGTGTTTGGCTTTCACATCAAGAGCTTCCTGATGATGGACGCCTTTGCCAAGTGCGGGTACCTTACGCTCGGCGTGGACTATTTTCTGGGGGTAAAAAATATCACTTGTTCAATTTTCTTCCTCTCCCACTTCACAGTGTCCAATTGCTCACTCGAGGTCAAACCAACGTGGTAGGATGGTGTAGGAAAATACTCGGCGACACCGTCGAACGACCCGAATTTTGATTTCAAGGCTTGGATCGACAAACACTTGATTGCTTCTGATGAGATTGCCAAGAAATGGGTCCAGGACGTCAAGGCAAAATATGGGACGAGTGAGAGCGTCAAATTTGCCTGCGTGGGATACTGGTGAGCGCCATATTTTGTTTCTCACATACTAGATTTGAGCCTTGAACTAGATCTAGGTTACTAACAATAACCAGTTGGGGCGCCCGATTCGTCGCCAGGCAGCTGTCTGTCGAGGGGATATGCAAAGTTGGAGCAGTCGCACACCCTTCGTTCCTCAAAGAGAGTGACGTGTTTGGAGTCAAAGGTTAGTATGGACAGGGTCTGAGACGAGAGAAATACGAGAAGCGGGTCAAGGGAAAGGGATCAACGCACGAAGTCTAACCCGGAACAAAATGAACAATAGAGCCCTTCTTCTTCTCGGTTGCCAACGTCGACAAACTCTTTGAGCCAAAGGAACGGAACAGGACGATCGAGATTCTGACAGAGGGTGGCAAGCACTTCAACATGCAGATCTTTGGGAATGTAGGCCATGGGTTTGCGGTATGTCATTTCCACCAGCTGGTTACCCTCCTCAAAAGTTTATGAGACTGACAATCTCGGATCAAGACACGACTGGGCGCCACCGACCCTTACGAGAGGTGGGCGAAGGAGGAAAGCTTCAAGAGCTTTGTGAATTGGTTTGACTTTTGGCTCTCGCCCAAGTAGAACATGTTTGCGAGAACTTGCACTGCTAGTGAAGCAAGCAAGTTTGGAATGAATTGGGTATATTGGTGGGAGTGGTCCTAGAATTATAAGCACACCCGGAAATGGTTTCTGACTCTGAATGCCTGGAATAACTGGAACTATAAAGCGAGCCATGTAGATGCGAATGAAAGCCGGGTAAAGCAAATATAGATGCATGTACACGTATTTCAATTTAGGGACCACCTAAATCAATTCAAAGACCCCGGATAATGGTTGCCTGGATAAATGTTCAAGCAAACAAGCAGACAAAGTAAATCAGCAAGCATCACTGGAGATCAAGAATCCGATATGGATAAAGCGATCCCGCACGTGCGACGCCCACCCGTCGTATCTCCCCGGCCAGCACACTGCACACAAGATTGGTTAGGCAATTAGGGTTAGTACCCAAATTTTACAAATCCCATGCAAGTAGTATGCCGTATACTTAAGCATTAACAACAGTCCTTAAACAGGTTGCTAAGTATATATCTTTGCGTTAGACCCAAGGAAAGAAAAGAATCCCTTTGATACTGCTAGACCAGAAAAGCACCTTGATCAATCTTGGCATTGCTGTAGATTTCACAATGCAGCGTCACAGTATAAAGCTGCTTGTAGTAAGTTAACCAGCTCGGGTTAAGTGTCAATTGCTTAAACTGAACTCAAACTACATCGAGACTGATCGCATGGTGACTGTGTGGATTAGTACCAATTGGCAGTGTGGTCGGCAGTGAGCCGTAATAAGCAATCGATGTGTGATTAAATATAGGGCTATTAATAGTCATCTCCGAGGCTTGTTTGGTATTTTATGGGGAGCAAAATGCTTGTATAGGTCCCGTAGTGGCGTGGAACCCATGGCACCTGCGGAACTTTTCCCTTATGGATTGGGCGGATGTGGGCACATTATTCTCTCAGAATTGTTTCAACGCGTGGCCAAAATTGGAAATTAATATAGCTCCACGCTCGAGGTTTTGTCGATCAGATCAACGAAAAATTGAGAAAAGAGAAAAGGGGGTTGCGCTGAATCGTTACACAAAAGCGAACGGGTTGGGTGACAGAACGATGTACAAGGAAGAGGGTCATTTGACGGCCACCCCAGAAGAAAAGGCCGACTCCACCAATTGACATCGGCGAATTCGGATTGCATTGTCAAACCGCGTTTTTTATTCCATTAAGCGTTACAGTTGTCTGGATCATCATGTTTCGCCAAGGATGGCCGTTTCAATGAAATAGACTGCTCAAGGGATAGGGGAGGAAAATAGGGAGCGTGGTGATGCCAAAAACCCGACGTACATAAATCAGCACTCGTCTTCCGCAGTTGATGGTGGTTTTGAGAAGATATTCCAGCATCCGGAATCTTATACAGCATCCAGGTATTATCCTCGGACTTCTTTTTTCTTTTCTCACTTTCATTCATTATTCACGCAGGACGTGCTTTATTTTGTGATACCCATTAGACATAGATTTCATCTCACATTCTTGAATAATCACCAGTTCAACTTCTCCTTCTTTCGAAACCGAACAACCTCTCCCCCTTTGTCGTCAACATGCAGATAACAAGAATTGCCGCATTCCTCTCCCTGGTCCTGCCCGCAGTCCTGGCTGCCGAGCAGGCTAGTGGAGCCTTGGAGCGCCGCAGCGTGGGAGGGCTGGCCAGCGCCGCCACACTAAGGGTCCGCGAAGCCGACGCTCCTGTCCTGGCGGAGCGCTCACCGAAGAAGAAGAATGGCAAGAAAGGCGCCAACGCGGCCAATGCGGCCAATGCCGACAACGCCAAGTCGAAGTCGAGCGAGCCGATTATCAAAGCCAGTCCGGGACAAACTCAAGCTGAGGAGGACGCAATCACGGCTGAGCTGGACAGAGAAAATAACCCACAAAAGAGATCGACCGCCCCCAAGGCGGCGATGAAGAACTAAAAGCCGGCGGCCAAAGCGGATGAGCCACTCATAAAGGCCAACTCAGGAGAGTCACAGGCTGAAAAGGACAAAATCACCGCTGAACTCGACGCCGGAAATAACCCGCAGCCTCCTGCCCACGCTGCACAGATCCTTGGAGGCGGCGGCCGGAACTATGGGAAAGCTGTGTATATAGCAGCTTTTGGATAGCAAGTAGGGCTTTTTTTTGTTCGGGACAATAGGAGGATGATGGCAATCAACTGGTGATGCAGCAGATGCAACTATCTAGAACTAGTTGTCGTTTTTCCCTCTCTGCCCAATGACTGGAGAACAATTTACTCATTCGGCATCTGTCAAAATGGCGCCCATTCTGTGGTGTTTCTGTCGATATCCGGTACTTTGGGCGCTGGAGCACCCTCTCTGATTCAGGTGACGGTAGAACACTCCAGTCTGTAATGTTGACCGTGGATATCGAGTTAGAAAAGCAAAGCTCCCCAAATGCGACCTTGAGCGCCTCGAAGATTGTCCTGACTGCTCTGTAACATGACCCAATGGCTTTCTATATCATGAAGAGTTACCATGGATAATGCGACCGTCAAAACTTGTACTGGGTCGCCTCACCCATCTTTCTACGCGATTGTTGTACCCAGAGCCGCCGTTTTGATTCTGTCCACTCCAGGCCAGATCCTTTGACGGTGTCTTAATTACAGGAATCTACCAGAATAGCCACATGAGCGCCAGGGACACATATAACGCCAACAAGGAGACCAGGCAGTAATTGGCCAGTCTCACCTCCTGTTTTATGTTTCGTGACAAAAGGTCAGCACCTACGTATGGAAACACGATGGAAAAGTTTATGAATACAAAGAGAGAAAAAATAACAAAGGCTCACGCACATGCCGGTACATGGCTAGGACCATGCACCATTTAACATAATCCCGCACCTCCACCCTCTCTTCAGGCACCAAGACGCGGGGATTCGCCACCTCGGCGGTGCTGGTGTGCAGAAAGGCCTGCACAAAGTCGTAGATGAGCATGTCGTCCCTGCAAAAGCTGAACTCGTGCTTGCCGAGCCGGGTTGAAATGCTTCCTATGACCGATATGACTTAGCTGAGAGAAACGCAGAAAGCGAGGTTACATGGTCGGGACGCTGAGTATGTCAGGAATAGTGCGCGGTACCTCTAATGGTGCCTGTCTGCTTGCCATGGCCAGGCTCTAGTTGCAGGCGAAATGGACCATTGTTAAAAATGCTGACCTCCAAAAGGATTGCGATGGAGTCCCGTGGGAACAACTTTCTTGCTGAACACTTGAGTATGGAGTTGGTTCTGGCCATCGTCTAAACCTTGAAAGGTAGCTGATGAAAGCAGTTCTCGACTAACTTAGGTAGGAATGAGCTGGTATTATGCTTCTGATCCTTTCACTGCCCGGGATTATATAGACAACATTCAATAGCTCCATTAATTTCCAACAAAACGTTCTCTTCGTCACCCACAACTATCCGGGAAGTTCTTGTATATTCCACGTGAGCATTGTGATGCCGATTCTATTGGTAACCAGATCTCTGAGCATTGTCTCCGTGTTCTTTGAAACTAAGAGGTAATGAAAGGGTCGCTCTTTTGACATTAATAAAAAAGAATATTTTGTCATTCTTATCTTTTGCCCTCTCAGGTGCCCAGTAAAACTCGCATGGGGATACAGACTGGTCGAATCTGTCGGAGATTTAGGGTATCGGCTCATGAATCTACTCACAATTTGATTGGAAGAAGAAAATCGAGTCAGTATGAATTTTCTCGCTGAGACAAGGTTACACGCATCATTGGCTACTTTCTATATGTGCTTTTGTTTTTTGGTCAAACCAGACGTAATCTATGGGCCGGAACTGTGTCTTTGTTGAAATCGGCGACTCCCGCACTCTGTGGTCCGAACAGCATCATGGTCAAAGTGATCAAAGCGCTCCAGTTGTGTCAAGATTATCCTGCTTACTACGATTTGCAGTAACCTAAGATAAGAAAGCAAAGCAAATATGTTTTCGGCAAAATGATACCAATTCGGTCTCTCACAAAAGCTTTGACAGGTGACGATCCAGAATTTGATTGAACTTGTGATGTTCTGGGATCAAACTCCAAGTCACGATTATTGGCTCTCTTTCCCGTCATAAATAATCAGAGCGTTGATATCGTCACCGTCTCTGGTAGAAGACCTCGGGAGAGCATCTCAAGACTCGTCTAACTCGCGAGGGCATTCGAGTTGGGCTTCCGGCTTATTGTGCCGCTTTAGGCCTGGGGAGTCCCAGTTGGTATACTTCAAAGGTATTATCTTGGCTGATGCATTCCATACGGCATCGGCTCTCGCCCTTTTGGCTGGCGATCCATGTGTTCATCAATATCCGGCTGTCCTAAAGAGTTGGTAGAGTGCCAGTTTGAGGGAATCGTTTTCTTTTGCATCGTCATGCAGTTAGTGCTCGTCATCGTTGTCGGCTTGGAGTTGTTGAGTTGGTGTTTTCTGATTCTGGTTTTACCTCTACAAGTTTGTTTCAGTTCTTGATTCGTTTTATCCAGCATTGCATAAACTGCTTCTTTGCGACCAAGAAACGTTCCCTCAGTTACGGTCTCCTTCCTCTTGTCACAGACCCGCAATCATTAGCACTCAGGGCGAAAGAAGAAAAAAACTACCAAAATTCCATACTTTATCTGACGTGGCACCATGACGCATATCGATTGTCTCTGATGGCTAGTAGTCCAAGCGTTCGACACGGGGCTAGCCTTCTGGCACCAGAATTGCGGTCACTTTTATCCGCGAAAATTTTCTTCAGCCACTGGCATCAAGTCATATGTTACACTCCTGCCATCCTTCGACTTGTATATTTATGCCTCTGTCAGCGAAAACCCCAAGGTCGTTCAGTCTACTGCAAGCCTTTGAGATAAGAGATCGTCGCCCACCATCATCAGTTCACCACCAGCTGTCCAACTTTTTGATGGATCGAATATAGGAAACAAAAAGGTCCAGCGTGGTGGTCACTGGAGCCAGTGGATGGAGGGATGTGCGTTTTCTAGCTTTTCCAGCTGAGATTATTAGTACGTACCAAAAGAATCATTCTCAGTGCGTTCTTAGCCTGCCAAGCTAACCGGCTGCTCACTAGACGTTGGATACCGAATCATGCGTGTGAAAACTCAAACTCAGCCTCAATTTATTTCCCAAATCTGGGCCATTCCTTCGCGCTACGGACCACTTGGCTGTGTTTCCTCCACAATAAGCTAGAGGGTTCATATCCAGCGGTCAACGAAAAAAAAATAAACACAACAGGTTACTGTGCGATTCACTGGCTTTACTGACAAGCTCACCTTGTTCAGGTGAGCCTACCTTCGCAAGTTGTGCCCAACCATCTACTGATGGTGTAGTAAATGCAGGATTTCGGAGTGCTTCTTGCTGAAGAAATGCTGTTTCATTTCGCTTGCTTCGGATTGTGATTTAATCACCGATATTCTTTCAGAATGCTGGGCTGATTGTCTCTTTGTTTTGAGTAAGTATATATTGTGCCAATCCCTTGTGTGATCATGCATTTTTAGCAGTATTAGAGCGTTCCCAAAGCCACTAGGAGTGAGATAATTTACAGAGCGATAAATCTTCCACCAAGCGCAATGCCCAAAACAAAGCAGGAGATCGTGATCGATATCGATTTTGGAACTACGTAAGTTCCCTGGTAAATCATGACTGACTTTGCGCATACGTTTGAGTATCCCATGGGCTCAACATGATGGGTGCTGACATGCTGTCAATCCATATCTACAGATTTACCAGAGTGGCCATTCATCATGGCACAAAATCAAGTCGACACATCAACAACTGTCCCAGAACCGGTGGGCGTCACACCGACGACGTCAAAGTCCGGACTACCATTTTGTACGACAGTACCGGGAAGCGAACCAATTGGAAATATACAATCGTTATAAAGGAGGAGTCTCTTTGCTGGGTCAGGATCCTGCTGGACTCGGACTCGAGGTACTTTGATAAAGTACGAGAGATACAGGAGATCAGGATCATGCTGCAAAGCCTCGGCAAGACACGAGCCCAAGAAGAGTTCTATAGGCAATTCTGCTCGTGGGTAGATTTGGTGAGCATAAAAACCTGTATCGACGACTGGAGAACAGTTGCAGGTCGAACAGATTACACGTCAATCAGGATCAGGGAGCGTACGTACATCTCTCATGAACCAACTCGCATTCTCCTTATTTTCTAACATCAAGGTTGAGGGGAAAAAGATGTCCGCTTACCTGTCGCGGTGCAACCGTGCGGTCTTTCTCGGGGTTGTCACCAACGTCTGCCTCCGTGGTCGCCTCCAGCAAATTTAGGAATCGGTTACGGAGTGCCGCTGTTTTGTGCCTTCGAAGAAGCGTTGCACTTGAGGTATGATCGGGATTCTCGCACTCAGGACGGTAAATGGATGGTCGTCAACCAGATAGATTGGTTGCTCTTAAAGGTGAGCTAAGATTCGTCAGTTTGCCAAGATGGAATGCTTTTTGTGAGCAGGCAAACCTAAACCAAAAGCCCCAAGCTGACGAAAATCCGCTACAGGGAGATACAATTACGGAGGGCAGACATTTGTATCTGAAAGCTTACCGGAACATCCCCTTTGACGAGAAGCAATATTGCTTTCACTCCGCGAGAAGACCTAGCGTGCACCACTGCGATGTGAAGTTATTGATATCTTACAGAGACAGTCTCAATACACGAAAAGACGATTGTAGGAAGATTTCGCGTCATTGGTTGCAGTTTTGTTAAAAGGAATAGAAATGAAAGATGTGCACTGGCTATAAAACGCTAACTGGTTGCTTCTGACAGTTTGCAAAAAGCTGATTACGATCAACTTCACTTTGACCACAGCTCAGATCAGAGAGTTCGGCCAGAAACTGGAATGCAGAAGACACCAGAGCTCCTGGCGCCGCATTCCCTACACGATTGTTGTGACGCTAAACAAGACGCATTTTGACGTCAGCCTAGATTGTTTCGGCCAGAAAATCACTTGCTTTAAAATCCATGCGTAGGAATTGGCGGTTACTTGACATTTTCCCGAGGAAGAAAGCATTCTCGGAGTTTTGTTCATCGAGGTTGATTTTGGGTTAGGAATTGGTTCCGATGATATCAGTTGAGTATTGGATAGCATTTTCCGTTATTAGAGTTCTTCTGTTTGCGGCAAGATGAAATTGACAAACCATTGACTATAATATGCACCATCCCAAAGAAAATACCAGTAGCTCTTGATAAAACCTTCACTCCTGGTCAGACCTCTCCAACTGTGGCTAGGCATCGGGGTACTACATAAGCTTGCACATTTGTACCCTTTGTATAATGGTAATACAGGTCTAATCCTTTTAATCCGCTTGGCAGTGCCTTAAACACATGCTGTGTTTGTCCTGTGACGAGTGAGACAACGCCCTAATCCACTCACACTTTATTTCCTCGAGTTGTATCCTGGCTAAGTGTCATGGGAGGTTTATGCCATTTATTCGAAGGCGACGTGGCACCTGAGCGCAAAATCGCTGAGGGGGGTGCGCAGCTCCTCCTGATTATAAGCACCCTGATGAGTCCAGGTGTTCTGGCTTACCATCAGATGTCATCAAGCACTTTTCAACGACGCTGGAGATCAGGAACCAGAAACTTTAATCATGGGCACCAGACCGTTCATGGCGATTGGTGGCCTCAAGGCTGAAGTATTGATAACGAACCGCATGTACAAACCCATCCCCTCAGATATTATTTCTGAATCTACCATGGATGCTCCAGGACCTGATCCACCGTCATCGTTGCGGCAGGGTCAGGCCTTGTCATTCCAGATATCATGTCGACGGCTTCAGGACCGAGACCATCCCCCCAGCGCTTGAACCTAAGATCCGGGTTTTCTCCCCTGCGAGCTGTCCCATTCTCGACGCGTCATTCAGACCTTTGGACCATACCTCGCTGTTGATTTGCTTCAGAAGGCCCTCGGTTACGGGGCCGAAATAGGCAAAGTCTCTGGTGAGGATGTCCTGCTCTGGAGGTATACCTCGCTCCACTAGCTCTTGGTAGTTGTTCAGGGGCAGAAAGTCGCCGCCTCCAAGGGCATAGATGCACTGTCAATAATGGTTAGCGTTGGGGAGAGTTGTCACAGAGGAAAAAAAAGGGGGTGCTGCCTGCCACAAGCCCGTAGGCGAAGACGTCGGACGCCTTTGTCACGCCCCGCCCGGTCTGCGCTTATGGGCTCCCACGGCATGGGGACCCTGCAGTGGCTTTTCGCCCTCTAGCTTCAGCACAATATCAAAATCGCCGAGCGCAGCTTTGGTGACCGTTTTTATTGCCATTCCCATCGCAGGTCCAGTTGACCATGATGTTATCAGGCTTCACATCTGTTAAGAGTCGGTTGACTGCTTCGTGTTTAGGACAATGGCTAGTTTCTAACAGCACAAATCACACATCAAGGTCAATTATCGCTCACCGTTATGGATCCAGTTTTTAGAATCAAGTTCTTCAATCGCCCCTGCAACAACTCGCAGGACTTTGACTCATTCCACCGGAGGAAAAAATCTTGTTCTCTTTTCATCAAAGCAAGGAGTGTCTTTTTTTAACTAAGGATACACTAGGATGTGTTCCTCCTGGTTGGAATCCACATGCATTCGCAGCTGACGGGAAGCTGCAAACCCTGATGCGAGTTACCGGGACAGATTGTAAAAGGAAGGAGATACGCGTTTGAAGACAAAGGACTCATTTCCACAACAGGATGACACGGTCAAAAGCAAGACGACCTAGCTGGGCTGACAATTGGGAATCTGGAGTCTTGGGACGTACCCGGCTTTGAAGATGCAAGAGTTGTTATTCCTTGGATCGCGCTGGAGAACCTCGCCTTGAATGTACTCGCGGCCTGATGCGCCCACAATGGTAGATATCATTGTAAGGCTGCTACGAGAGCCCAGTTGACTGAGGTAAGCTGAGTTGACAAGCCGATTGACATGCATCATTAACATTGCGCTCAGAACAGAGAACACGACGGGGGCTAACCGCCAATCGCTACAAGGCGAGGTCAAGGATTTGTTCCTCCATCTCATCCGCAACATTCTCAGCTGGGACACCGAGGAACTTCCTACGCCATGCGCTTCGTAGCATCACCCGTGGGTGCACAAGCAATGGAAGGAAGGCGAGGGGTTGGTCCAGATGGAAGAATGAACCATGGGTATGATGAATGAAGAAATTTTGGACAGAATTTTGCCAGAGCTTGTCGGGTTGAGTCAAAGAGCAGCTCGGACGGCCTAATTGTGTTTTTCGATGAATGCGTTTTGCCCGTTTGAAATGTTGCTTTAGGGTTGGTCTCATGTGAAGTAAGGTCGCTCGACCAACTGGCAAAAAGGTGCAAAGTGGATTCCACTGAAATAACAATTCATTGCGACCTCATCTACGATTATTTGGTTCGGCTTCAGCGCCAATCCCAAAAATCTGTGGGGATGGCTCAAGGCTACTTGGGTCTAGTTCTAGTTGGCATAAAGATGAAGTTGAAGATTTGGCTACAGAATAAGCCATAAGCATCAACTTTCTTTGCAAGTGTTTTTTTTTTTCTTTTTTCTTTTTTTTTTTTTTGAGTATAAAATCCGAAATTCAGGGCCTATTGGTTGATGATAGCTCACAGCTTGTTAGTACGATACGATCTGTTACGACAATATCTATCTACGGCCGTTGTATGACTTTTTTGTAAACTTGTACTGATTTTGAGTTCAACAGTGCTATCTCCTTTACCCGGAAGATACTATCGATATTGTCGAAAAAAGGTCTTAATTAAGTCTTTATCTCCAATCTGAGATTCGACGGGAACATAAGACAAAAGGACAGAAAGAAAATTGTTGACATGTTCAAGCCCAATCCAAACTTTCGCGTGGTGCTACTGACGCTCTCATGTGGCGCTGTTGGGTACGCATGATAGTCCTCCTTCCAAGCCGCCACGCGATTAATTTCTTGCTGCTCATCTGCTGTTCCCCAGATCGACTGTCACTGTTGTATCCCGAGTCTATCTTCTTGAGCTTTCATTGTTAGGCTTTTGCGGAAATAGAATAAGAATACACGGTGAGAAGCCGTTAGACGATTATGCAAGGAGCCTGTCATCGCCGTAGCTAGGTAAATAGGGGCACTTTGACCTGCGAGGATCAGTTGGAATCGCTCTAATGAAGATAGTCAACGCATAATTGATCTGCACCGATCAATCGTGGCGGTGTTGGTCTTTCGTAAATTACTCGAGGACCACGATGGAAACGGGTGGCGGGGCGCTTTAACTGCAATATAATCATGACTCGCATAGGTTGAAACTTGTTTACTATGGTATTGCCCAGCAGTAACACCTAATTTACCTTTTATGCAATTTTTAGGCCTCTATTCTTGAATACTATGGTGGGTCGGTCGTATCGTACTGACTGACTATTAAGGTAGAATAAAACATCCTTAGGCATGGATATTATCACTTGTCCTTTTGGGAACCATTATATTAAGCCGACTCAAATCTCTCCTTTCAAAGTTTTCTCTGGTTTACCAAGCCACCTAAAATCACATTCTTTTGGTTTATTTTTGCTTTTTTTTATCCATTATCATTAATTTCCTATCAACACATTCGTTTAGTCTTAATTCTCTGCCACTTTACTGAACACATTTTTCACCATGCAATTCAGCACATTTTTCGCCAGCACTCTCGCCGTCGCTCTCATTCCGGCTAGCGCCCTTGCGAATACACCTCCTGGGTCCCCGAGCTCTAACACGATTTCGTATAAGGGGGATTGCTACCTTACACTCGATTTAGAAACATATCGCTACGAAACTTGGCCTAAGTTGCGAGAACCCTTCCGATTCGCCGGATATGTGTGCAAAATGGGGAACACGTGCGCCGACATAATGTGCAAGAACTTTCCACAGTTAAGGATTTGGGAATTTAAATCAAGGAAATACCCGGACGGACCAAGGGGAGACAGTTACAAGGAGGGATCAGTCGTACAGGTTAGGCCATGGACGCAACGTTAACCTGCAATTTTGGTTTCCAGCTACAAATACATCAAGGCTGTTCCTATCCTCTTTTCTCGTCCACTTTCACCTTTCACGTGTCAGTGCTACGTTAAGTGCGGCCTGCTCTTTTCGTTTTACAGACCATCGAGAGTGTCTCTATTTGATAAATTCTTTTCGCTCGTATAAAAGGAGAGTGGTATCTCCGTGGTACAGGCCCAAAGGAAACCGGTAAAATCTCAAATCGGACTGTCAGTGTGTCGATCGTGGGCACACAAAGATGAATGCTCTCTCTACATTTCTTTTAGGCTGCTAAAGCACCCGGCAAAGGACCTTTGTTTAGCGCCCCGGCTACTACAACCCCCGTATTCGAGGTAATTCAAGGTCTATAACACTTAAAATAACCAACCCCGAGTAGAATTTCTGGTTGATGATTGGCAGGACTTACGAAGGAAATTTGGACGAGACAGGGCCTTGCTATAATTGATAGATCATCCATGCACATAGATACCGTTATCACCCGTCCTTGGTTATATAGGACCAGACGGTTATATCTAACCCAATCGAGATTTCCCTTCAACCTCCGTTCAATTTGATCAACCCACCCAAATGCACTCTTTCGGTACAAAATGTGCTTCCTCACACTCGTTACGTTTCCACCTAACCGATCATGTACATATTATCAGGAGCTCGGCAAAACGCAAAAGAAAAAGAACATCTTTATACCCTCGATTCCCCCAAGCCCGTCAACCAGCACATGTTAAGTTATAATCACCACGTAAGATCATATGATTTGACTTTTGCGATTTCTTCGAATCAAGCAAAAAATTGCCAAAAACATACAACACCGAGGATTCCCCAGTGGTCACCCACCTGAGTACTAGTTCAGCCCTCACTGGTTTGACTAGGGGAGAGCGGACGGGATCCCGTATATTCCAGTGGGTATGGTCGTATGTGACATTATCGCAATTCAAAGTGGTATATGAACATTGCGGAAGGAGAAAAATGTGTTCGAACATTGGGAGTAGTTCAATCTTGGGAGCCTTCAGTGTAAAGCGGGCCACAAATGCGAGCCATCGTGCTTGGACGCCCTCAGCCATTGGCACTCCACTGGAGACAGTGGTAAGTAAACCTGATAAATCCGCAAGTTCTGTTTATTTTCATAGTATCACTAGGAAACTATTTTACCTCGTTCCTTTCCGTTATCATATTGTATATCTTTGTTGTCAATGTACTTCTTGTAATCGAGGAGTGCAACTGAACGTTCTCAAGGTGACAAGCCTTCGTCGCTGGGATATATGAGCTGTAATCTTTCTTGGGCATCAGCTTTCTGTGGTGGTTTTGTCTTCAAACTGCCCACAACATTGTAGTTTGACGTTCTGTCCTGATTATGCAAATGTCATAGGCTCACCTCGCTTCCTCAAGATTTTTGCAGCGGCTAACCTCCAACAGGAAGTAAGCAGTGGACAGTGTGCGTTTTCTTTACTAGGTTGAAGGGCGTTCTTCGTGGGTAGCCCGGGGCCCTGATACTAAAGTTCCAAGTTGCCAGACCTACAGGATCGTACATGGTGCTGGGTCTCATGGGCGGTTGAAACGTGTGGACTATATCTTGGGAAATAATCGGTATACTTACCTCGCCCTGCATTATTTCAGGCTCAAGAAGCTAGCTACTTTAGTGGCGTGGGTATAAACCGAGGCCAATGCGGAAGCCTTGTGCATCTGGAAGAGGCCCAGCTGGTATCGTCATATACTGGACGGAGATATAGCTATGAAGAGATCTTCCAAGTCGCACTTTGGCTAGTCAGGCATTGGGTGCCGCTGTACTAATGGCATGACAGGCCCTGTAGCGAAACCGAGCTACTAATATTCTCCGAAAGTTTTGCTTGTGAACACATCGTATTTTATTCTCCGTTGTGGAAGTTCCTGACTTGGTGAACGAATCCAAAGTCTGTTCAACTTTGCGTACAAGCTTTGTTGGATGCGTTTAAATTCACGTAACAATATTGAAAAGCGCAGATGGGAGTATCTTGATAAGGACAGCCCGCAAAAAGCTGATTACTACCCGTCCAGCTTGCGAATTGCGATACGATCCAACCAACCAGTTCCCCGGGACCCACGTCCACCCAGGCTAACGTATAAGCAGCTGAACTGAGAGGGAAAAGAGGCCACGTAGATAGTTCTGCCACGTCTGACAGATATAAGTTTGCTACGTCCACCTTTGAAAGATGAAAAAATTTGGATTAACAAGTTGGGAAGCATGCCTGACAATAGTAACTATCGCATCCGGATTAGAAAGATAACCAACAGATCGGCACGAAGGCAATAAATTCCCAAGGATAACACAGAAAATTCCCGGATAATCGCCTCCTCAACGACAACTGTACCTACCATGCTTTCAACTTCGCCATCACCGGTCACCATTATAGCATTCGTGGCGCGGAAGCCCGGCACAACAATCGAGGACTTCAAGACGTACTTTGAAACAAAGCACGTCCCTTGGGTCATTTCACTCGTCGAGGCAGGCTGCGGACCTCAAGTCCTGCCCCTGAGCTATGCGCGGTACTACATCGACGACAGCAAGCCTGCATCTCTGCCTGTTGGGCCAGGAGACTATGACGCCGTGTCCTGCGTGACTTTTCGCGACATGCAGCACCGGGATGAGTACCTCGCCGAGATCACCAAACATTATGAGGCTATTGGTGCAGATGAGAAGACTTTTATGGATCGCAGCAAGCTCAAGGTCATGACCTGCTCAGATATGACGTGGTGATTGCGTTTGACGCGGCTGGTGGGTCATTTGTTGAGCTTGTGAATTTACAGAGGGGCATGCGATGCGGATCATGAGAAGTTGATACTTTTCCCTGCATCTATGAGATCGATTTCTGCGGAAAGTACATGAAGCCGGAGATGCGCTATGGGTAAAGAGTTGTTTATACGGAACCGCTTCTAGTTGGCCTGGGACCGACAAATCCCGGCTTATTATGTATGGGCTTATTCAGGGCTGCGTGCAGAGAGTGGAAAAGCGAGAAGTAAATTATACAGCCAGTCTCACATACTGAGCCCGAATTCTCTCAATACCATGATATCGCAGTGGCTACCAGTCTTGTCACATTTATTTGTTGACTGGGTCACAATGCCACTGGCGGAACACACGGGGCATCATCTCGGCATTTTCATGCAAGTTCTGTTTGCTTCTATGAAATAAGCAATGACATCCTATCGTTGGGAAAACGTGAGAATCGCAGCTCCGCAACTGGGCTATCTATCACCCTGTACAATTGATTTTGATCCGGTATCGGAATCCGGGTTACCCAACTTGGAAACTCCGCAAGCGACCTGTAAAGAGGTTGCATCAAAGGGACAGACAAAACAGCTTCTTATTTTTTTCACCGCCGAGAAAAAAATGCACGTTTGGGGGAATGCTAGGGGTGGTGGAGAAAGTTCTAGACCTAGGTTTGGGCGGCAAAAAAGTGGTCATGAGGAGGACAAGGGGTCTTGCGGGGAGAAGCACCTAGACCATCGCTGCCATTTCTTGGTACAGTCTTGGGGGTCTTGTTTTGGCTGATAGATGGAGTGATCCCCTTGAAAGAAGTTGGTGGTCGTTCGAGCCCAGTTTGTCCTTCTTTCAACTTTTTTTTTCTCTCCGTTTCATTGATCACGAATTGCATTATATTTTTCTTCATCTTTTTCGAGAAACGCCTCACAAGTCTTTGACCAAGCTTCCATCTACCGAGCATAACCGTCGTTGTATTTGCGTTTTATCTCCACCAAAGAAAGCTACCGTACCTACCTTACCTTACCTACCCCACCAAAGCTGTTTGTAACCCTTCCTGCAGGTACGGAGCAAAGCGACCGGTGCAAATTTGGGTTGGCTACAGGAGGAGAATACCCCAAGACAGAGAGAGTGTGTGTGTGTTCCTCAGTTTTCGACTGAGCGATAGCTACCTTTTTCAATCATCCGAACCATAAATTGACTTTTCAACTCAAAAATGCTGGGAACAAAACTCACCCGCGCAGCTTCCAGACTGCTGCTGCCCAGTGTTCGTCCAATCGCAAGCACCACCCCCCTGGCTTCCACCGCCACCGCCGTCACAACAACTACCACCACCACCACACGCACCATAAGCAACAGCGCAAGCAACCTCCGCCCAGACACAAAGGACAAGGACCACCCAAAGACGGCGGGCAGCTACGCGCGGACCGACGCCAGCGTGACGGTCGAGTACCCCGAGGCGCACGAGCTGCCGTCTTCGGCCCCGGTCAAGGGCGCCGGCCGTGCCGGGATCAACGTCAAGCCCACGCTGGCCACGTTTTCGCTGCAGGGCAAGGTCGGTGTCGTCACCGGGGGAGCGAGGGGCCTCGGCCTCGTCATGGGCCAGGGGATGGTGGTCAGCGGGGCCGACTTGGCCATTGTCGATCTCAACCTCGACGAGGCGAGGGAGCAGGCTGCTGCGATTGTTGAGCAGTTTAGGAGGGAGAATCCCGAGGCGAAGAAGTAAGTTTTTTTTTTCTATTTTTTTCGTCTTTGATGTGACTGTTCAATAGCCCACATAGATGCACATGACTAACACCAAAAACACAATGGAAACAGACTACCCAAGGTGACAGCACACTACGCCGACGTGTCCTCCGAGGAGTCCGTCAACGCCTGCATCGCCGACATCGTCGCGCAGCACGGCAAGATCGACAGCCTGGTGACGTCGGCCGGCTTCACCGAGAACTTTGAGGCGACGCAGTACCCGATCGACCGGATGCGCAAGCTGTTCGGCGTCAACTTTGACGGCACGTACCTGTTCGCGACCTCGGTCGCCAAGCATCTGATGGCCCGCCAGGCCGCGGGCAGCATGGTCTTCATCGGCAGCATGAGCGGCGCCATCGTCAACGTGCCGCAGCCCCAGGCCCCCTACAACAGCGTCAAGGCTGCCGTGCGTCACCTGGCCGCCAGCCTGGCCGTCGAGTGGGCGCACGCCGGCATCCGCGTCAACTGCATCAGCCCCGGCTACATGCTCACCGCGCTGACCAAGAAGATCCTCGACGACAAGCCAGACCTCAAGAAGAAGTGGACCAGCCTCATCCCGCAGGGCAGGATGGGTGCGCCGGAGGACCTGATGGGCCCCGTGACGTTCCTGCTGTCGGACGCGTCGGTCTACGTCACCGGGGCTGATATCCGTGTCGATGGTGGTTACACTGTCATCTGATGACGGGAGGGGGGAAGTGGCTTTTTAAGACGGCATACATGCTGCAACTTAATGCGATAATATCTGGAAAGCGTTTTCTATTTTCGTCATGTTCCGCTGTTTAGCGTTAGTTTCCGAAACATTACAACTCTTTTAGACAAATGGATTTTCATCAAGATACACAATTCTTTCCTCTCGCCTGGAAGAGCCACATCTCAGCCTCATAAAAGGGAGCAACTCTACACGAGGGGTGAGTGGGATAGCGACACCAACGGGAAAGCCAGATCACCGATCAACAAAAAGCCACAATCGATCCTGCATAATATTTATCTTGGTATCACAGCCCACTGTTGTGCAGAAACCCTTTCTCGGGAAACACGAGGTGGGGAGGAGGAGAAAAAGAGACCACTGGCAAAACATTTTGACCGTTTATGTCGTGCAAAAAAAAAAAAAAAAAGAAAAACACAAACCACCCACCTTATCGACTCTGTATTCTCGCTAGATCTACCTGTTTCTGGTGCGTGGACCGAGAAAAAGACTGCAACGACCTCTTTATGAAGATGCGAGACACGTCGCCGATTTGGCCCTTGCCTCCCCCTCACACCCCAATGGGTTGGGGGAGTAATACAGGCTGTGTTGCCTCCGCTGAGGAACACAGTTTCTTTTCTCTCTTGTCATCTCCGACGATGGCGTCGCACTCGAAAAGTGCTGGCGTATGCCTGTGTTGTGGGGGTGTGAGTATGTTGGAGGGGCGGGACAAATGCAAGTAGCAGCCCCCCCTATTTTTTGGATCCCTAAATGTTGGCAAGCATTTGCCGAGTACTACTATTTGACTTGCCAGGTCCGTTGCCATACTTTTTTTTTCTTTTCTGCATATGTACTTCGCCGTTGTCTGCATTCTGCAGGTTCAGGTTCAAAAACCAGGTGGTTGACTGTATAGTTCCATGCTAGGATTTAGTCTAGCTCCTATTCGACACAAGTAGGAAAAGAAGGCGTGACGATTTAGATAACGGTAAATTGGGGATGTATCAAGCTAGAAACACAAGCCATACGGATACTTCCCCGCGCCATGTTTTACGTACAGAGTAGAGAATTGAGCCGACGGCTTTTGTTCAGTTAGTCTTGTACGCTTACTATTCCAACCTAGTTATTTAGACAGCTCTAGATCCAACCCTAAACAAAAGGAAAAACAAAGATCTAGATCTCATCCGGCTTTTGGATCAATCCCAACCCTTCTGCAGCCTTGATGGCCTCAACCCACCCGGCCCACCATGAAAGTATACCCCTTGTCGTTGGGGGTGCAACCTGTCCTTGAACTTGCCGGCCCCGGGGCTGGGATCCAACCTCTTCTCGGCATCCTTGACACCCCCTGAACCCTAACTCCACCCACCGGATCCGCCCGTCCGCCGGAGACAGCCTCTCCAGCCGGGCGACGTAGTCCCTCTTCATCGCGGCGATCCTGCGGTCGACGACCTCGTCGCCCTGCGAGGGGGTTCTCATGCTCGCAATAACCACCACGTCCCTTGACGCGGCGTCTCGGAGGTGGACGAGCAGGCGCTTGAGCCGCTCGCGCCCAGGGCCTCGGGCTGCAGCGGCTCGGCGCATATGTCGTCGATGATTGAGCCGGCGTGGCCCTCGTGGCTAGCTGCGGGTGCCGCCATCCGGGGCTGCAAAGTCGCCGTCGTGGTTCGTGCCGATCATGGAGGCCTTGGTGGTCTTTTCCAGCTCCGAGACGAGGCGCTTGTGGTAGCCATTGCTGTTGGTCGAGCCGCTGCCCTGCGTGATGGAGTCTCCCAGCGGCATGATGCGGAGAAGCGCGCCGTTGGCAAAGGCTGGTGCCGGCGGCGGCACGGTCGGGTCAGAGGCGGTCAGGGCTGGACTGACGGTGATGAGCCCGAAAAGGAGGGTTTGGAGATACCTGGTTTACCAGATTTAGGGTATCTTCTGTGCTCTATCAAAAGAGATTCCGATTAAAATTTAAAATCTGGAGGTGATATTAGAGGCTATGGCACTGGCGACAATGCGGCCTAGGTCTACACAGCTTCCGTGGTAAGTTGACCTTGGAACAAGGCAACACAGTTCTACCCTGTATAGGATCATCTTTTCTGGCAGGAAGTCAGATTCAAGCTGCGCGTAGGAGGTTTTTTTTTCATCTTGATAAATGAGCTTTGCGAACTTGATGAGGCGCGGTCGGACTCATAGACATCATCCAGATTGAGCCTTACTGCTTGCTCCTACAACAAAAAGCCTTACTTGCTACTACTGAAAATTGGGGGCCAAGAAAGCTCACAGGTTCATTATTGGAAGGGGCTATGTTTTTGTTTGGGCAATAAATGATTGGACATGGACAATCCTGAACCCCACGAACCCAAAATCCTTGCTCGGGGATACCCGTTGCCAAAAAAAAAAAAGAGATTGGATGAACCCAAGTAGAGTGACAGACGCTGTTTTGGGTTGAGTTTTTATTTATTTATTTTCACAATCGCGTCAAGCAAAAATAAATGGGCGGAACAACAGATTTTTATGCCCACCTCCTACGTCAGTGTGATAAAGATAAACTACAAAAACAAGATGAGCAGGAGGTTTTTTGAACATCGGAGTGACCGTGGGTGTTCCCGCGTCGGCACCAGATACGACGCGACCATCCCACACCGCCACAGGTCTCTTCTTTTTTTTTCGCGAGACATGCATGGTACCCTCCCTATCGCCGATGACAACACAGATCTTAATCTCCCGGGACTGCAAGGTGGTTTTTGTTTTGGGTTAATTTCCCATGCGAGGAGGGGAAGAGCGATTTTTTTTTTCTCTCTCATTCTCCTTGAACCAGGCGGCACACTGAAGCCGTCCCATAGCGTCTCTCTTTTTCGAATCCAGAACCCAAAGGGGGATGGATATTTTGAAAGGCCCATTTGTACCGGTCCATGAGGTACCTGAATGGCTAAGTAGGATATCCGTATGTAGGGTGTTGTTCAAACCACCCATGTCATACCTATCTCCTTTTTTTTTCTATCCTCGTATTTTCGAGTCCCACCCAACGCGACGTTTAACCACTTACTATATCTAGGTACGGGTAGGTATCAAACTTCTTTTCTTTCACGTCGGACAGCAAAACGCGCTCATTCACTGGATACCAAAGAGTCAAGCCACTCGCACTTCAAGTTTCAGCCCGGACTATGGGGTGTGGGAAGAAGGGCGCAGGTTCGAGTTGGCTGTGTTGCTTTGTACGGCCACTACGTAAAGGCGTAATGAAAGAGGTACCCAATGGTGTTTTTTTTTTTTTTTTTTCGATCACCATTTTGCGTGCCATTAATCAACCCTCAAGCTCCCGCAATAATATTCAAATGCCGGTAATCCGAGAAAAGTGCTCTACTGCATGGCTTGCAATGAAGTTTGGGGAAGATGGACATAGAGATAACGTGGAGTGCAATGTATGGAGTTGTTTGGCTTGATCGTTGGTCGTTTTGGTCGTTGGTAAAATGGTTCTGTTGTCCATCGTCATAACTGCGCGCGTCTATTACTTTTCAATCTCTTTCGCTTAAATTGTTTTTTTTTTTTTTTTTTTTTTTTTTTTTTTTTTTTTTTTTTAGAAAATTATTACCGGTAGTGCCTTTTATTCTCATTGCCCGTTGTTGTTGTTGTTGTTTTGTTATTGGTGGAAGTCACTTTTGCGATTTGGGGGCTAGTCAATTGGCAATTATTTACTGCTGAACTCGTTGCACTGATGACGCCAGAGGGGTAGATCTTTCCATTTTTCCTTCAGCCACCGTGCTGCATGCTCTTTATTGTGGGCCTTGCCCCGCCTGCGCAGGCAGTACGGTACGCAAAACACAAAACGAAAGAGCGGGTGTGGAGCCGGAGGATTGGAGCTCCTAGGCTCCAAAAACCTAACCATGGGTCATTGAAAAGGCCTATACCGCCCTGCGCGACAGGTGAGGCGCATCGCTAGTTCCAGATGATTAAGATGTGGTTGCACAAGCATGTCTATTTCTTAGGACAAATTCCCGCGCTCTCTTTTTTTTTCACCGCATATTCAAAATCAGCAGGCAGCGGGGCATAGATGGACTATTACTACATACCCAACATATAATCGCTTGTCAATTATAGCGGGGGTGAAAATGGAAGCAAAAGAAAGTTAAACCCAAGTCTTGCGTTAGTTCGTACCTAAATTGGGCAAGGTACCTCGTACTCCGTACAGAAATGACCATGCGACTAGGTTTTCGCACACCCCACGCGTCTCATTCCCCAGATTTGATGGTTTTCTCAATTCCAATTTCCAAAATATCTAGTTTGTTCGCATTATCCACGCGAGGCTTGCAGGTAGGCGTATGTTGGGCATGAACCGGCATTGATTCTATTCACCTTGCCTGCCCGGCCGGCATCTCTGGTAGACCTTATGATAATGACGATGGACGCGGTGGTATGGATCGGTACCTGAAAGTTGATTAACCAAGAAACCCCTTGACCGTTTGGACGGTTTTCGGATGACGGATCAGGATCCCCGCGGGGGTGTGTGTGTGTGTGTGTGTGTGTGTGTGTGTGTGTGTGTGTGTGTGTGTGTCGTCTCAACCCTCTTGTTATTTCCTATATTACCTTAAAACTTAGCCTGGCAACCGGACAGGATGGATGGTGACAAGTATCTGGCATGGTCGAGCTGGGTACAGGTTTTTTGGTTTGCAGGTAAGTAATCTGCCGATCCCGAAAAAGCCCCCCCCTGTGACCCAACCCATCCATGGCGGCTTGCCATTCTCGTTGGAAACTGCCCTGGTTGCATTCGGTTAGAGCACGGACGGAAGAAGCGGATGCCATCCGGGGATGGCTTTGCTTCCACATGAGATTCTCATAGGGGAAAAGGCGCTCCTTTGCGCGACCAAGAACAATGTTAAAACCACCAGTTCGTTCGGTCAACCGCCGGTAGGTAAGGTAGGTAGGTAGCTAATCAAAATGATAGCAATATTGTATTAGGCCGCCAGATACTGCACTGTACTGCTCACCTTTGATCTCAGGTAACACCTGCAGCCATGGATGAGAAAACGGGCCAATGATTGGGTGCGCACAAAGTCTCTCAAATCGGGAACTACTGGTCAAACCTTCCGTGGCCGATTCCCTTGCAGTAAAATGTGGGGCTTTTCTTACTTGGCTGAACCCGGTTGATGTTTCTTTCTTTTCTTGTTGCTCTAATCATCTCTTGGTTTTTCTGTTGGTTTTTACCGATTCTGTCATATTTTCTACTTGCTTTCGCTGAACTCATGTGAGGAGCGAGGCATGCTCCAAATGCGTAGGTGGCTCAAGGTAATGTTTCTCTGCTGTCTCAAGGGTATCCTACCACTACCCATCCCGCCTTACCGCGCTCCTTTCCACTTAGCTAGCAAACTACCCTAGCCATTCAACGATCCGTTTATTCAGGTTATCCTAGGCATCTTTGTTCCTTTTTTTGGTTTATTTGCTCATCTATTTTCTTTGCTTTCTCTCACTGGCGCCGCTGCCCATGGGGTACATGGTCGCAAAAGGGCAGGTATCTCTTGCCCATGCAAACTTGGGTTCATCTATCTGCCGGATGGTGTGCCACACTTGAACATTGATTGAGCCTTCCGCGTCTCAATCGCTTCGTCGCCCAGCATTTTCTTGCGGTGAGCAACAGTCGCCGACCATCGAAACTTTGAATGCGCGCGGGAAAATTTGAGCAGGCAGGCAGGCAGGCGTCTGTCTTCCTTCCTTCGGCCCTTTTGACGAATAATTGTTTCACTGATTTCTTTGCTCGGCCGTGTCTTCAGGTTTCAACTCTAACGAACAGCTATGTTCTTAGACCTGGTTGGCTTCGGCTTGACAGATTCTGAACTGAACGGGCAGGCAAAATCTCCAGACTACCTACGGCTGGTTCTGTCTACCTTACTGTACAGTACATGCGCAACACAAACTATTCTTCGCCATGGATGGCAACAACACAGCCCAGTCTCGAGTAGGTAAGGTATATGCTTTTCTTGGGCTTGATAGGCTGGAATGTCGCCCACGGAAAGGCGTTCCCCCAAGAAATGGCAAAACGGCCACCTCCAATTCGCCGGTGCGGGTGAGGGTTGACTATCGCCAGCGCACACAAAAACAAAAAAAAAGCAATCACGGAAAGGTCGCATTCCTCCACTCTCGTTTTTGACGTATCACTCTCTTGGTATTTGCCAAACATCTCGCAACCTTCTCCCCTTTCTTGCGACGATGAGGATTGTTTCTGTATCTGTTTCTCTCTCTCCCTCTCTCTGTGGCCCCCCACGGTCGCGGGGTTCTTTTGTAGCCACTTGCCTTCTTGGCACGTGTTCAGAACCCCGTTGGACCTTTTCAAGCCAACACTCAAATCACTCGCATTCCTCACTCATTTTTTTTTGAGCTTCGCTACCGAGGCGAGGGATGGGAAGGCATATGGTACAAACATAGTATGCGCGAAAATACACCACTAAGGGTGTGCGCCCATAGCCTTGCCCACCAAATGTCACCCGTTTTGCTTCGGGGCTAAAAGCCGAAGCCCACACACAACGCCACCTCTAGGATATCCCTTCCATTTTCTTCGCATGTCTTGGCTTGGTGCATCTATGAGTACATGGTTGATAAACAAGCCCCCCGGAAACCATTTTGCGAAATTCCCGCTAATGTTTTCATGTCTGGGAGTCCCCTGCTACTACCGGACGATAGAAAGATACCCGATGCTTGTTTGCCTTGCACCCCATGCTTGATCGAAAGGGGGGGTGTGAAGGTTCCAAATTCAGCTCTGACAGCGACAATACCCCCCCTGCCCTATAATCCCTTGGGTCTTTCAGCCCAGTTATTGCTTGCTTCCTTGTCCTACCCCGTATATCATCATAGTCGAGCCGTCTGTCTTGTGTGCCCCAGGTCTTGAATTTATGACTTGGTCTTGGTTTTTGTTTTTATCAAGCTCATGCGCCGCCCTCACAACCGGAATACATAGGTTGGTTTCCTCGGTGCTTCAGCAAGCAACCTGAACTTGTCACACACCAGCGTCCTCCCCGCGTACGCTTGCAAAACAAACGACAACCTTGCTGCGCGGCTTGGTAATACAGACTTGTCATCCTCGGCACCGTCCGATGACACCAACCTGGCGTCAGCCGTATCATTAACTCATAGCCCACGAGATCCCATCCATAGAGAGGAGGGTCTGTCCTCGGTCTTCGCGCCCGGAAAAGGAAACTCTTTATTTTGGCGCTTGATGCCTAGAATTCCTGGAGAGGTTGGTTACACAGTGCCCTCAATGTCGCATGGTCAGTCATCACGTCTTGATTCACCGGGCTGACATGATGGCGTAGACTTTACTGCTATACACAAAACGACTAAAAGGTTTGTGCTCGCGCGTGCCTTCTCTCTACCCGGCCCTCTCCCAGTCTCAGCAAGCTGACATGGCCCCTGATACACCAGGCATTACGCTGCAAGAGCAGGAAACTTTTGGTTGCAGATTCTGAGCAGTAGCAGCACGCGCAAGCCGAGGTCTGACAGGATATCATATCCCCAACCCGTCGACCATGGCTGCCCTGCAAGAGCAGCATACCACTGCCAAGGTATGCATAACTCTAGAATCCCAACATTCCAAAGTATTTGGTTAACAACTTTACCCAGATGAACACAAGCGTGGGTACAGACAATTCGGAGGATAGTGTTCACTCACCGGGCACTTCCCCAGTCGCATCACCAGCTTCAGATGCTGGCAGCATCACTACAGTTGCTTCGTCAAACACGGCGTCCTCGACATCATCCCAAACGATTACTGCCTGCGATATAAGTGAAACTGAAACGGCGGTTCCAATCCGCGCCACCCAGAAAAACAGGCGATCCGTATCTGTCAAGACCAAAAAGTCAAAGGTGCGAATGCACCTGTCGCCCTCTTCCAAGAGGCCGTCGCCCGAAAGATCAATCTTGAAAAAGAAGAGCGATCCGGCACCGCTCCCCCTCGACCCCCGAGACTTCCCCAGGTTATCACCAAGTCAACTCCCAGAGAACGCGATCGATGATGACGATGATGATGATGATGATGATGAGGAGGAAGAAGATATGGGCCCTCCCGCTTCGCTTATTGCGGTGCTTCCAGTGAAGTCGAAACCCGGCTCCAGGGGATCTCTCACCTCGGGCAGCATGAAGCTCTCGAGGCATCCCAAAAACCTCAACTATACAGTACACGATCAGTGGCAAAAGGTGCCTGAACGGGCACTCAATCGCCCTCCTCACCCTTCGGCTGTTGGCGAGGTTCATACAGTCGGTCGATTACTCCGCACACACTCAGATACAACAGTCTCTGCTCTGGGAAATCCTCAAGCGCCGGTAGCCGCGGCAAATGGCTTGCACATATATGGAAGCAATCTAGGCTACAACACTATAGGTAATACTCGTCCCGTTTCCCGCCAAACATCAAAATTGCAACCAGTGGAGTACGATGCCGATAAACCATTGCTGCGAGTCGTTGGTTTCGAGTACTCGCCGAAGGGATCGCTGTCAAACCCAAAGGTCCGCTCGTCCCTAATGGTCGAAGCTATGACGCGGACCCCCACCATAATTACGGACGAGGTCCCCAGGCCGCTTTTTGAGCTCGCCCCAGGATGGGGGGAGCAGCCTCGCAAGGCACCGCCATCGCCCGCCGAGTCCGACATGCGGAGAGCTGCCAAGGGCCAGGTGGGCCATTTCGGGGAGGTTACCATAACTCCCTTTCGTGGTAAGAGACGAGCGCGCGATTCGGTTTCGTCTGGCAGTGTGGACGAGCTCTACCTGGCGTCCGAGCGGGCGGCAATGAGGTTCGACACACCTGCCGTCTTTTTGTTGTGGTTGCATTCTTTTTTGCTTTTCTTGCTTTGCTTCTTTGCTCTCTTCAAATTTCCTAGAAAGTCCAAATCCTTCAGGGATGAGCTCAAACCCAGCAGAAAGGTGCAACGAGGTTGTTCTTTGTTTTCGCTGACACGTTGGGATTTCTTTTCCCTGTTCACAGGTTTTCCGCTGAAAGAGATGGGTCCTCTCCCTGCGGACCTCGACCGTCGTCCGCTTGGCGAAGGCTGGGCCTGGCCCCAGGCGGCGCCCCCGGCGGCTGGCCCTTCGAGAGACTCCTCGAATCGCTGCCCAGACCCAAGACGGCGACGGGGACGAGCACCACTTGGGTCAGCGACGAAAAGCAGAGGCCCATCACCACCAGAGCAGCCACCCCGCTCGACTGGCGACCTTCCACCGCTGCAGACAACGTCCACTCTCGCAAGTTCAGAGAGGGCGGCTTCCACGACCGACTTGCCCACGGAGCAACCAAGATCGGCTCGCTCTACCGCCGGCTACTTTCCGCCCGCCGCCAGGAGCAGCACTAGCAATAGCAGTGGCTCCTTGATCCGCTCTGCTGAACGGAGCCCCATCAGCCCCTTGGAGCCCATACCAGAGGTGCAACCCATCAAGCTCCCGTCTCCCAAGGAGGTCAAGTGGGCCGACGAGCAGCGCGAGGCAATCGAGGATCAGGAACATGGCGAGCAGACGAGCGAACAGACATGTACCAAGATAAACCAAGAGTCACAGAGCGCATCCTCTAATCCCGACAGTACTACGCCATGCCGACGTCCCTCAAGGCCATTCACCATTGACAGGAGCGGACGAAGACCCTCCGGTGGGCTAGTCTCCAGATCAATCGCCCAAGTCCAAATCGCCGAGCCAAGAGGGACGACTTTTGGACCTTTGCCAACCGCCGCCACGCTCCTCAGACCCGTGGTGACGGCGACAATCGCCACGCCGCCCGCCTCAACGTCTTCGGAGCCGATTCCAACACCGACGACGGCGACATCTTCCACATCTCCAATCTACACTCTTGAGAGCATGAACCCGCTCCCGGCGCTGAGACGGGCAATGTCGGACCTGATCCCGAGCAGGCCGACGCACGCCTACCACCCCCTGCTCGACAACTACGCCCCCGAGCAGCCCTTTCACATCGAGTGGCGCCGCGGCAGCGTCGACGGCCAGCCACTGCCCGCGACCACTTTCATTGCCTCGCCGCCCATCAGATCGAGAAGAGATTCCGCTTCTACGCTACCCTTGTCATTGGAGCCCACCACAGCCACCATGGCCGCTGGTCACCCGGCCCGACAGCATACGACCGAGTCTAGGGTCATTGGGTGGCTCAACCAGCAGCACTAATCTTTTGTTTTTTTCTTGTGTGTGTATTTGATTCACCCCCGGAAATTTTGGACATCACTAGTGGTGCCGAAAATACACTCTGGGGTGGGACTGTGTATCATAAACGCTAGTGCCTTAGCTTGGGTACTGTACGGAGTATGGTCTTTCTATTTTTCTTTTTCATAATTTTTGTACCCCTTTTTTCGGCGTACCATTGCTTTTTTCATATTCTCCGATCTGACCCTTCTTTTTTTTGTTTTCCTTTTGGGCATGTTTCATCCTAACCGACTAATGCTCATCCACTCTTGAGTCCATTTGTTTTTTTTTTGTTTTTTTTTCGCCCTTCATTTCCGCATAATTGTCCCGATCTTCATTTTCTTCTTTTTCCCAGCTTTTGCCAGCCGGCGAACCCTTTTTTCACTAATTCTTTGGGAGAACCCCTGTGACGATCCTGGGACCCTGATGATCCCCCTTTTTTGCATCTTTTTACTAACGATGCACTGTATCCTTTTTCTTTCTTTTCTTTCCTGATTCTCTCTCAAATTTCTTTTGTAAGAGCACATGGCTCACTCAGCAACACTCAAGCGAGAGAGTATCTTGGAAAATACGGACTCACTGATGGCTTACGAAAAAGGAGACGGGGCACGTAAATTCTTTTGTCCACGGAGTATCCGGGGTGACTTTTTACACCCCCTTTCTATTTGTTAGAATGTTTATTGGTGGGATAAATCATGGATGATATACGATTCTTTTGATCTTTATATGCTTGAGATTCTTGCTCTTTTTCTTTCTCTTCCCTTTGTCTCTGCTTCTTCTTTTTGAATCGAGATTATAGGTTTTATACCACGGTACTCGAGGGCTACTCCTCGCCCTGTTGAGGACTTCCAGAAACTTCCTGTGTTTGCTCTTTATGATACCTGGATAGTTCCGCTATAGCTATCCTGTTATGTTTCTCCTTTTTCCATGTAACAATTATGGTTCATTTCTCGTCTTTTTAGCCTCGATCTATCTTATCTTTATGAACCTAGCCGTGGTCTATCTCTTCGATGGCACGAGTTTCCTTCTTGTCTAATGAGATACCGGTATCTATACTAGAACCATAGATATTCCAATGATTCAATGACTTTTATTCCCTCGCCCCACGCTGAGATATCCCGAGTACGAATGTGTCATATTGACAATGAACCATAATAATTGCAAACAGCCGCATGAGCCTAGCCAAACAACTAAACAAGATGCTAGTTTTCTAGACGATCCCGGGAGGCAACATCGTACGATCCGCCGTCTAGTTCGATCTGCCTTGTTGAACTAAAGTCTTTTTACTTTTCCTTTCTTTTGACAAGCAAAACCTTTGCCGGCCGGATCATACTACCGGCAAAGCCCTAAGCTTTACAGTAAACCAGCCCCCGAAATTCCCACATTTTTTTGTTTTTTTTCTTGCCGGCGGCAACAGGGAGACAAAAGATTAAGAAAATACCCTTGGTTAACCGAGCTGAACTTAACCCAGCCTAACGGGAAAAGCCACAAAGAGAATTTGCATGGCACCAAGAAGAAGGCTGTTTCTTTTCGACCTCCATTTAAAAAAAAAGCCCGCGATTCGATGTTTGCTTATACGTTTGCCCTGAGGCGGGGAAAGGAATGAGAGGCATGGGGGCTTAGATACCCAACACGAAGACTTAACACTTTGCCCTATTATAGCTAGAAAAAAAGGGGTTTATGGCAGGGTCCTCTTGAAGGGACTTGCCCTATTAGAGCTAGGAAAAAAAGGGGTGGGTTGATATCAGGGTCCTTCTGAAGGGTGTTTGTTTGTCGTGTGGTTCGATATAGGTAGGGAATGCGACACTACAAACAACAAGAACATCGGCTGCTATATGGGGTGGGCGAACGAGTGAGAAGAAATAAATCTAGGAAAGAAATTTCTGAGATTCGAGACTCGACTGTACACGATAAAGTTTACTGTACAGTAGTCAGGGAAAAGCGCCATGTAGAGACTGTGGAGAGTATGGCTTGATCTTTTGATCTCTTCCCAAAGAGAAACAAAAAAAAAAGGTGGCAAAACAGAAAAAAAGAAAGAAGAAGGAAAAGAAGACGCATGGCATTTCCCAGCCCAGTCCCGCCACACGCTTCCGATCCTGTCTCGGTAAGATCGATCGGTGAGGATGGTATATCAGGTATGCGCCTACAGATCAACAATATTTTTTCTCTAAACGAGACATGAGCAAGTTTTTTTTTCTCTCTCCATCTCCCTGGTATGTTGTTGTTCTACCGCTACTATCGAGGTGAGGGAGGGGGCGTGTGCAGACAAGCAACCAGCATGTAAACACGCCGTGAACCTTCTTGTAGCGGTCAAGAACAACAGCTTCAAACAGGAAGGGAAACGCGTCAAGGCATCATCGGCGGGATGAGCTTATCCCCCAAGGACAAAAAAGACAAAACCGGGGGAGAAGTCTACCAGGGTTGGCGGTAAAGGGCTCGCATGTCGCCAAGCACTATGTACTCCGTACGTGCAAGCCTAGAAAAGAAGGAGGGGTGTCAGAGGGGAAAAGAAGAAGAAAATGAAATGGTTTAATGCATGCAAATACCCTTGCTGTCTTTTATCTCCGCTCTAGAGAAAGAAGAGTCAGATATTATTCCATTGTTGGAACAGGAAAAAAAATAAAATAAAAAAAATTAAAACCGAACCACAATGGAAACTGCCGGATTTGAGGCTTCCGGTACACCCGCCTTGTATTCTTTCCCACTCACACCCCTTGGCTTGCATGGCGGAACGCAACCCCGGTACAGGGGGAGAGGGGTGGTTTTGTGTCAACCCACCTAGACCGACTTTGTACTCGGTGTTTACAAAAGTATATTATTCGCTGCCCCAGAGGATAGGAAACATCGGTTCCAAAACGTAGTGCAGCAAAGATAAAAAGGAAGAATCGCAAGCAGCAACCGTACAATGAATTATGCTCCACAAGCGAGAGTGTTGATCAAGAGTGGCAACGTTGATAGATAGCCTATGAGAATTATTGTCATGTCGTTGAGATAGAATGCTGCACGGCGAAACTTGTGCCCAACTGTCACCTCATCTGACAGCGCTAATTAACGCCCACAAAAGACCAATAGCCGTGGTCAAGTGAGACGGGGGCGTAAGGGTAGTAAAAGGGGACTTTTAGCTCAAGGGACGTCATTAACAAGGGGGGGTATGAAGACCAGCGACAGGCCCCAGGTCTTCGGCTCTAGCTTCTTTTGTACCATGAGGATCACAGTAGCTGTACCTAGGGATAAGGTTATCTTTTCTCTTCTGTTTTCTTTTTTTTCTATTTTTGTTTCTCATTTCAAACGAATGTACATGCTAGAAACGCCTTGGAAAAGTAAAAACACAATGCTCAGCAGCCTCCGCGCTCCGAGAGTCTGCCATACAAACAAGGGCATGTAAACTGGGCACGTTACTCCGTCGACATGACTATAATGTACATGCAAAAGCAATCCCACAGTCTCGGTGACCTGCTGCTTCCCGGCATGGTCGCTCCCACTACAGTTATCACATTTGCTTTTGAATAAGCTCAAAGCCCGGTCCAGACGATTCGGGCCTCTCTTCGGCTTCTCGGTTTCTGAAAAGTCCAAGAAGCATTTCGCTAGCGTGCAGTAGCGTCGATTTCAACATCCTGGTCAGTTTTGACAGTGGCTGAAAGTGGAGCTGCCACACCATTTTCCAATACTCAATTTTGTGTTTGAAACCGTCTTGCATATAATTATTCGCCCATGGTTGCCAAATGAAAATCGCCCATCAGACGCCGCCATTGATCAATACCCTGTCTGGTTTGCGTTCCCGCCCGGCGCGGTAATACACCGCGATGCTCACCAGCAGCACGGCGGTGGCCGTGATCTACATCCTGAACACGCCGAACTTGGTGTCGCCGGGCTTGACCTCATTGCGACCCGACATGGCGGCCCGTAGGCCCAAGCCAAGATACCTGCGTGTGTGTTGAGGCGGGATAACACCGTCATCCTGTAGTGAAACGTAGCATATTAGAAGTTGCTCCAGTGAAATGACATGCAATAGACAAAATAGAACCGTAGCCCAGCCAAATCACGACTTGACTTACCCATAATCGAGCACTCGAAAAGACGGCGTCAGTCTCCCTCTCGATCCTGTCCTTCAGCTCCGGGTCTGGCTTTCCGACCGTCTCCATGACTGCAGCAAGCTGCTCGGCACCCATGACGCCAACACGCGCATTGGGCCACAGCCACATGAAGCGAGGGCTGTATGCCCTTCCGCACATGCCGTAGTTTCCGGCGCCGTAGCTACCGCCAACTACGACCGTAAACTTGGGTACATCAGCGCACGCCACTGCAGTGACCAGTTTGGCACCGTGCTTGGCAATACCATCACGTTCAGCCTCCTTTCCGACCATGAAGCCAGAGATGTTCTGCAAAAACACGAGAGGGACTCCGCGTTGGGCGCACAACTCAATAAAGTGTGCGCCCTTGACGGCCGAAGTGCCGAGCAGCACACCGTCATTGGCTACGATACCGACTTTTTGGCCGTAGATGGACGCAAAACCTGTGACCAGTGTCGTGCCATAGTCCCTCTTGAACTCGGAAAAGGCCGATCCATCGACTATGCGGGCTATCACTTCGCGAATCGGTAGGGGCTTGCGGAGGTTAGGTGACGCAATGCCCAGAAGCTCTTCTGCCGGATAGAGGGGCTCCTCATATGAAGGTTCCGGAGAAGACTTCGACTCGCTGCTAGGCCAGTTTAGGTTGCTGACGCATCGCCTAGCAAGAACCAGGGCATGTGCATCGTCCACTGCCAAGTAGTCGGTAACTCCAGACACTGAAGAGTGCATCTCGCCACCTCCCAGCTCCTCTGGTGTGACAACTTCGCCAGTAGCCGCCTTGACAAGGGGCGGCCCAGCAAGGAAGATATGGCCCTGGTTGCCTACAATGATGCTCTCGTCGCTCATGGCAGGAACATACGCTCCTCCTGCTGTGCAAGGACCCATGACCACCGCGATTTGAGGAATTCCTTGAGAAGACATACGGGCCTGGTTGTAAAATATGCGGCCAAAGTGGTTTTGATCGGGGAACACATCAGCCTGATGTGGAAGGTTGGCGCCGCCCGAGTCCACGAGATAGATGCACCTAGCATGCGTAGATGAGTTTCAGTTTTTGATACTCTTGTTTGATCAGAGCTTTGAATGATACTCACGGCAGCCTATTTTCCTGAGCCACAGCCTGTGCCCTCAAGTGCTTCTTGACCGTCATTGGATAGTATGTTCCGCCCTTGACGGTACTGTCGTTGGCAACAATCATACAGGTGACACCCTCGACGACGCCCACGCCAGTGATGATGCCAGCGGCAGGCACATCGGCTTCGGGATAGACCTCGTGAGCAGCCAAGGCGCTAAGCTCCATGAAGGACGAGCCTGGGTCGATCAATGCAGCTATTCTGTCGCGCGGCAGCATCTTGCCCCTGGCGATGTGCTTCTCCTTGGCCTTGTCGCTACCTCCCTGCTGCGCCTTGCGGGTCAGCGTGTCGAGACGGGTCATGAGCTCGGCCATGCTGGCCTCGTTCTCGCGGAACTCGGGCGACGTCGGGTCGACATTGGTCTCGATGCGCGACACGGCACCGGCTTGAAAGGGCGGCGTGAAGGTTGCTACCGTGCGGGTTTGGCGGATCGGGGGTTGAGTGGGGGCTGCTGTCTGTCGGCTTGGTCTGGCTTGCGGCAGCGTGCTGATGCGGCGTGTCTGGTTGGTGGTAATTGCGGTGTTGTTGGTGGTCGAGGATGGTCGAGATCGTGACGTCGTCCTCGCCAATTGGCGGGGAAGATGGAGGAACTCTCGCGAC